>NC_044356.1:3159164-3459164 GCF_007364275.1 Archocentrus centrarchus
AAGCCATCTGAACATCATGCTTTATTGATAGGAGACCTCCTTGGCAAAGTAGGACGTCATGGTGTGTAGTTACAGAGCCACAAAGCAGACACAGTAAGGCCGTGTGGGATGTACAGGTCAACAAACTGATACCTGTAAACATTAACCCTGTTTATCATTTTAACCATCCTCCAATCTTTAGCGTACAGCATTGATCCCAAGCTTTCACTTAACACAAGCAACACACATGCCTAATGAAAACTCCAACAGCACAAACACGATCCAGAGGTCCAGTTCAGGGACTTCATTTAGCTGAGGCGAAGCCAGGCAGACAGCTAGCAGCTACAGCCGCCTGTGTCACCATCCACCTGTCAGTCAGAGAGGCCACACCCCTAATAATGCAGACTTTATTTAAACAGGTGAGTTATAGAAACTTCCTCCCTGTACAGCTGTTATGAAGGAGGAAATTATCTACAGAGACCAAAGCAGTTTCTGTATCAGGCTGTAAACATGTTCATTTCTGCTAGAAGTTTTAACATGGGAGTCTATGGGTACTGACTCACTGTGGCGCCTCTGCTGGACGGTAGAGGAACTGCAGCTGGTGAGCTGAAGGAGGAGATCTGAGCTTTAGCTGAACATCAGCTGCTGTTGATGTTATTGGATTTTGTGTGTCTACAGGTTTCCTGTCAGTCTGACTTCACAGTGAATATCCAGCTGGGTTTGTGTGTTTGAGTGTGAGCCTGCCTGCAGTGTGACGTGGATGAAACATGAGGTCATATTTGATGCTGCTGCTGCTGTAAGCTGGACATTAGAGGAACTGCAGCTTTTGACACTTCCACATCTTTCAGTGCAGGAGGCTGCTTCTTGCTCCTCATCCTCATAACAGTTAAATATGTGAAAAAACAAAAAACTTTGACCCTTGATGGGCCTCAGTGTTGAATTCAGTCCCTGACAAATCCAGCAAGAGCAGCCTCACATCCTGCCTTTGTCTGATACAAAGTGGCCCCGAGCTGACGATCGAGTGACATTTTTAGGAAACTTTTCTTTCCCTCTGCCTGAATCTAATGATGCAATTAACCTTAAAAATGTGTCAGTTTGATAGCTTCGGAGCATTTCAGTGTTAATTCTGTGTCCATTAGCCCCGGGGCAGAGCGAAGGGCTGCACAGAGAGAACAGGTGACATTTAGATACCGACAAATTGGTATGACTCATTTTTGTAACACTGTTCCTGCTGACACAGGTGTCGCATTTAAGGTCAGTCTGCATCTCGTGTGATCCTCAATCTAAAGTCATACATCACATATTTAAAAGGAGGTCAGCAAAACAAGAAAAGTTTGGTAAACAGAAAAGAGTTCTTCCATGACCTCAGTCATCCATGAATGCATTTATGTACAGGTGCTTAAAGGTTCAGGGCCATCCTCGTCTCGACCTGTAAAAGAAACAAAATAACCTATAAGGCACACAAAATCTTGTTTCCAGGTTGGATAAATCATTTATCCTGTATGACTGGACACATGCAGACTCATGTATGTATGCCCAAACTTTGGCAATTCAGCCGCAGACATACATGAAGTTATTCCCCAATAATTAAACTCTTCTTGTCAGGCTGAGGAGATATCCAGCTTACAGTTTCTGAGGTTTGTAATCCTATAAGCTCACCGTCTCACTGACAAATCACTCCACCATGTGAGGTGTTAGCACCAGCACAAAATAGTCATTTTCCTGAAAGCCAAAAAAGAAAGGAGGACCTTCTTGACTGTGAACTACCTGCCTGGTCCCAGTCACCTGATTCCAAAGACCCAATCAGCACAAGGGTACCAGAACCTTCCACCTTTTTCCGTTGGCCTTTTTCAGGTAGTCTGACATGGGTCCGTTTGGTTCCTGCTGTTTCACTCTGATGGTCTAATCATTCATGCCTGAATTTGTTTCTGAATGATTCTTCCATTCTGTCCTTCTGTGATTGAATACTACTTCTTTTTCTGATCAGTAGACCACACAATATACAAAATACTTAATGGAAGACTGTATCATGTACACAGGCTGGAGGGACATGATCACCCTGGATTTGTGGTCAAATCCCAGATCTTCACATTGATGCTGCAATGTTCCCTGAATCCCCTGAGCTAAACCTAGCTTGTGGCCTGATAGCATTTGATAGAGTTGACCACTTTCAAATAGTGGGGTGGCAATGGCTCAGAAGGTAGAGCAGATCATCAACCAATTGGAAGGTTGGTAGTTTGATCCTGGCTGCTCCAGGCTGCATGCCAAAGTATCCTTGAGCAAGATACTGAACCCCAGGTTGCTGTCTGATGCAACCGTCAGTGCATGAATGTTAGATAGTAAGCACTTAGCTGCACAAGGAAGTGTTGTATGAATGGGTGTGAATGGGTAAATGCAAACGTGTTGTATAAAGCACTTTGTGCTCAGCTATAGTAGAAAATACATATAAAAACTATATAAGAACTAGTCTATTTAAATAATTTTACTACAAAAATTAGAGCATGCCATAGGTATTAAAGACACTGAGCTGCAGTGGTTTGAATCTGTTGAATAGGCTCCAATATGTTTATATCTGTCAGTACTCTTCTTCACACACTAAGGTTATTTATGGAGTTCCACAGGGTTCTGTGCTAGGACCAATTCTATTTACATTATACATGCTTCCCTTAGGCAGTATTATTAGAAAGCATTGCACACACTTTCATTTTTATGCAGATGATACCCAGCTTTATCTGTCCATGAAGCTAGATGACACACATCAATTAGTTAAAATGCAGGAATGTCTTAAAAATTCAGATCAAACTGAAGTTCTTGTACTCGGCCCCACAAATCTTAGAAACATGGTGTCAAACCAGATACTTACTCTGGATGGCATTACTTTGGCCTCCAGTAACACTGTGAGAAATCTTAGAGTCGTTCAAAAATGACTCTAAGATTTCTCACAGTGTTACTGGAGGCCAAAGTAACACTGTCCTTCAATGCACATATTCAATGCACATATTAAACAAATATGTAGGACCGCTTTTTTGCATTTGTGCAATATTTCTAAAATTAGAAACATCCTTTCTCAGAGTGATGCTGAAAAGCTAATTCATGCATTTATTACTTCTAGGCTGGACTATTGTAATACATTATTATCAGGCTGTCCTAAAAGCTCCCTGAAAGGCCTTCAGCTGATCCAAAATGCTGCAGCTAGAGTACTGACAGGGACTAGAAAGAGAGAGCAGATTTCTCCCATATTGGCTTCTCTTCATTGGCTCCCTGTTAAATCTACAATAGAATTTAAAATTCTTCTCCTCACCTACAAAGTCTTGAATAATCAGGCACCATCTTATCTCAAAGACCTCATAGTACCATATCACCCCAACAGAGCACTTCGCTCTCAGACTGCTGGCTTACTTGTGGTTCCTCGGATACTTAAGAGTAGAATGGGAGGCAGAGCCTTCAGCTTTCAGGCCCCTCTTCTGTGGAACCAGCTTCCAGCTTGGATTCAGGAGACAGACACCCTCTCTATTTTTAAGATTAGGCTTAAAACTTTCCTTTATGATAAAGCTTATAGTTAGGGCTGGATCAGGTGACCCTGAGACCTCCCTTAATTTATAGTGCAATAAGCCTAGGCTGCTGGGGGGTTCCCATGATGCACTGAGTGCATCATCTGAGGTGCAAAGTAGCAGCATCAGATGGACCAAAACATAATGTCCCAGAGATGCTCTAGATCAGGCGAGTATTGAGGCCAGTCACTGGGATCAATTCCTTCATCCTCCAGGAACTGCCTGCATGCTCTCGCCACAGGCCGGGCATTGTCGTGCACAAGGAGGAATTCAGGACCCACTGCACCAGCGTAGGGTGTGACAGTGGGGCCGTTGCCTAGCCTGCAGCCTTTCATGGGTATGCCTCCCCAGACAATGTTTACAAAAACATTGCAGGCATATTTCAAGATATTCCAAGACTTGGCAAACAAAATACAGCTAATGAAGGGAATTGGAGGTCAGTGTCATGAGGTTGTCCTGTCTCCCTGCCCTCACCAGCCCAGCCTCACCAGCCAGTTGCAGTAGCTGAGTCCCTCCCTGAGGCTGGTTCTGCCAGAAGTTTCTAACTGATAAAGGAGTTTTTCCTCCCCATTGTCGTCAGTTGCTTGCTCTGATTGTTGAGTTTCTCTGTATTATCGTATTATTGTTATTTGTCTTAAAATATAGAGCACCTTTAGGCAACTGTTGCTGTGATTTGATGTTATATAAATAAAACTGAATTGATTTATTGATTTGATCCCAAAAGGCCACAAAGCAACTGAATCCATGAAGCATAGCGAGCAATTCAACAGGGACACAGGATGACTCACCAAGGAACAAACACAAACTGAAGCTTTTCATACACACAGGAGGTAATCAGGGAGAGTAGCAAGATCAGGGTAACAAGACACAGCTGAAACTAATTAAGACAGTGGCAGAGGAAGTAAGACTAACAGCAAAGGACAGGAGACAGAGGACTAAGAAAATAAGGCAGGAATTAACAGAGAGGCACTACTAAAACACATCCAGTCCAAAGGTGTTAAACTCCAAGAAACACAAAACCCTACTCCACAACACATCAAAGTTCAGCAGCATCACAAATGAAAATGCAAAAGTCTGAACAGAAGCTAAACCATAAAAGTATAAACTAAAACAAAAAAAAAGCCAATGACAGACAAAAGGCCAAACACTTCAGGAGGGTAATCAGGATAAACTACAGAGACACAAAGGGTTGATTAGAAATTGAGACACAGGTGAAAGTAGTTGAGGTGCGATGGACCATCAGGAAAGAGGGAAGGGAACAATGGCAGGAAGTAAAAACAATAAAGGACACGAGAAATGCAACAATAAAGCAACTGAAAGACAGAGACAGGAGGAAAGTAGGAACACAAAGGAGTACAACAAAATCATCAATATTACAATAACCCTGAGGTGGAGGCTCCCACGCAGCCTCTGAGCTGTCATGTTCAGGTCTGTGAAACAGGTTGTTGGACAAAATGAAAGATTCATTGCTCGGCTGTTACACGAAGATGCATTTGGTTCATCCTGCCAGCAGCTAACAGGCATCATGTGCTCGACTAACGGAGTGATTGTTCTCTTGCCTAGTTGAGGCTCTGTGTGGTTGAAATTATGAGGAAGCATTTTGTGTTTTATTAATACTGCACAAAAAAAAGGGAGGAGGCAGCAGACCCTCAAGAAACAAATTTTTTTTTTTTTACATTTTATAGTTTTTTGGGGGTTTATTAGGTTTCTTTCTGTTTTAGATTTTTCTTCCTGACTTCTGTAGGTGAGACATTTAGACTGATTTTCCTGAGTGGATGTTAGTGAGACGTCCAAGTTTTAGCTTCGCACCGGACTGATCGGAGAGCGACAGTCATGAAGCATCTGAGCTAACGTGAGCACCGGGAACGTTGACGGGGAGCCTTTGAAAGAGTGGAATCTGGCAGAGAAGACGCTGCTGTCCTCAGGCTAAAACACACTCACTGTGTGCTCCAGGCGTTCACTTCCTCCTGCGGGGCCATTTACTTTCCAGTTAAATAAAGACTGACTTAAAATGACTTTAGATACAGCCCCATCTCACGGAAAAGTTAGAGAAAAACTAAATGCAATGCTTAGCAAATCATAAATGACAGCATGTCAAAGGCTGAAACTGAGAGGTCATATTTATTTTTTAATATATTCTAACACTTTTCAGTAAAATTGTTCCTGAGCTAATTTCCACGCCTTCTTTTACCAACACTCCAAGTGTTTTAAAACTACAGGTGCTGGTCATAAAATTAGAATGTCATGAAAAAGTTGATTTATTTCAGTAATTCCATTCAAAAAGTGAAACTTGTATATTATATTCATTCATTACACACAGACTGATATATTTCAAATGTTTGTTCCTTTTCATTTTGATGATTATAACTGACAACTAATGAAAACCCCAAATTCAGTATCTCAGAAAATTAGAATATTAAGACCAATAAAAAATAAGGATTTTTAGAAATGTTGGCCAACTGAAAAGTATGAGCATGAAAAGTATGAGCATGTACAGCACTCAATACTTAGTTGGGGCTCCTTTTGCCTGGATTCCTGTTGGAAAATGAAATCTGCATCTCCATAAAGTTGGTCAGCAGCAGGAAGCATGAAGTGCTCTAAAACTTCCTGGTAGACGGCCGCGTTGACCTTGGACCTCAGAAAACACAGTGGACCAACACCAGCAGATGACACGGCACCCCAAACCATCACTGACTGTGGAAACTTTACACTGGACCTCAGCCAGTGTGGATTCTGTGCCTCTCCTCTCTTCCTCCAGACTCTGGGACCTTGATTTCCAAAGGAAATGCAACATTGACTTTGATCAGAGAAAACTTTGGAGCACTCAGCAGCAGTCCAGTCCTTTTTGTCTTTAGTCCAGGCGAGACGCTTCTGACGCCGTCTCTGGTTCAAGAGCGGCTCGACACGAGGACTGCGACAGCTGAAACCATGTCTGCATACGTCTGTGTGTGGTGGTTCTTGAAGCTCTGACTCCAGCTGCAGTCCACTCTTTGTGAATTTCCCCACATTTTTGAATGGGTTTGTTCCACAGTCCTCTCCAGGGTGCAGTTATCCCTGTTGTTGTACACTTTTTTCTACCACATCTTTTCCTTCCCTTCGCCTCTCTATTAATGTGCTTGGACACAGAGCTCTGTGAACAGCCAGCCTCTTTACCAATGACCGTTGGTGTCTCGCCCTCCTTGTGCGAGGTGTCAAAGGTCGTCTTTTGGACAACTGTCAAGTCAGCAGTCTTCCCCATGATTGTGTAGCCTACAGAACTAGACTGAGAGAGCATTTAAAGGCCTTTGCAGATGTTTTGTGTTAATTAACTGATTAGAGTGTGGCACCAGGTGTCTTCAGTATTGAACCTTTTCACAATATTCTCATTTTCTGAGATACTGAATTTAGGGTTTTCATTAGTTGTCAGTTATAATCATCAAAATTAAAAGAAACATTTGAAATATATCAGTCTGTGTGTAATGAATGAATATAATATACAAGTTTCGCTTTTTGAATGGAATTACTGAAATAAATCAACTTTTTCATGATATTCTAATTTTATGACCAGCACCTGTACAGCATTCGGTCTTCAGTGTTCCCAACCTGAATGTTTCCCACTTTTCTGCTCCTTTGTGGTATTTCTGGTTTCATGAGGCTCCAGGTGTTTCAGTGGGTGATGGTCTGGACTGCTTTCAGGTCAGTTTAGCAGCTGGAATCTGAGCACCCTGCAGATTGTTGCGCTCCCTGAAACAGACTGCGTCTGGATAGCAGCAGATGTTACTCCATACCATCAGGGATGCTGGATGGGTCCTGTCTTCTTTTGCCTGAGGACGCAGTGTCCATCTCCAAACAGAATCTCGGCTTCTGATTGGTCAGACCACAGGACAGTTTCCACTCAGCCTCCGTCCACCTGAAATGAGCACAGAGAAGGTGGAGGTGTTTCTGGATCTTGTTCGTCTGTTGGTTCTTTGTGTGGTAGAGTCTGAGCTTCCTTTGAGGATGTAGTGTACCTGTACAGGTATACACACAAAAAAATAAAGGTAAATTTTTGTACCCAAAAGGTACTTTTATCAGGAAAGTTCCCTCCAAGTACAGTAATGGACCCTTGGGGTGATTTACTGTGGACCATCAGAGGTACAAAATCACTGGTCAGAGCAAATGGTACAAAAGTGTACCAGTAGAAGTCAGTGTTGGGTGGGGTGTTTCCTCCCAGACGACAAAAAAAGGCACCAGAAATGTAAAATGGCGGACTCTCCGGTTTTATGCAGCCTGTCCACCGAAGAACTTATTCAAAAAATATCTAAAGCTGGAATAAAAATGAATGAAGACGAGGCAAGAAGATTCAGTGGTAAGTAATCTGACCTATTCATGTTCATGGTCTAACGCAGTCTCCATTCATTTAAAATTTCAGACTAACATGCTAACAGTACCTAGCATGTTGTGTGCACAGGGCGTTACCCAACTTCTCTGCAATTTCAGAATATTAGTATTTTAGTGAAGTACTATCACAAGAGCTAAGTAATTCCATCTTTTTTTGTTTAACTACTTTGTTTGGGGCTTGTATTAGCTGTGGGGTCTCCTTTAAAGCTCCCTTCAGCTCAGCTACACCATCTATCTTAAAAAAACAAAAAAACAGCGAAATTTACTTGAACTAGAAGCTGCATTTCTAGCTTTTGTTATTTTGGTTAGATTTGAATTACTAGCTGCCTTTAACAATAATAATTGACAATGTGTTTGTGTATTCTACAGTGTATTGATGAGGTTGACAGAATTCACCCTTCAACATCTGCCATCTGTCAAGACGGCTTTGCTGGTGTCTTGCCAAATGTACTTAAGCTTGCACAGGGAAAGTCTGTGCTGGCAAAACAGTACTGTGACGCAAGGAAAGATGCCCTGGCTGAAGATCTACCAGGTAGTCACAATCATCTTGCTAATAAATGTGAAAGTAGATATGCTGTAGTTACGCTCTGTATGATTTTTTTTTCTTTTTTTGCATTTGAGGAATCGACTTACAGTAAGGGCTGGACTCATCCTCCTGCCATCCATCTTCAGAGAAAAGATTGAACACTACATCACTTTGGGAAAGGTAGGCATCTGAACTGTAGTAAGATCTTGTTCAAATAAGGGAAGAGGAAAGAAAAATGACTCGAGTAAGGAATTATTTTTACTATATTGATATTTTGATCACCATTTAACATATTTAAAGTTGTATTACTTAATATTTTAAACTTGTAACTTAACACTAAGGTTTTTAAATTATTTTACATAAATTAATTGGAACAATGTCTTTTGCTGCTTGGTTATTTATTTATTTTTTATTTTTTTCTTAATTTATATAGAAAGATGCTGCTACACCCTATCCAACCATTCAACTGGTGGATAATAAGTGGAAGACGGTGATGACCAGTGCCGGGCCCAGTCTGGTGAAAGTAGAGTAGATGTTATGTCACTGCACGAGCCTAAGTGAAGCCTTTATAACAGCCTTCAGTATGTACTTTGTTTTCAACGTTACATTCTTCTGTCTTCTGTTCAGTTCTTGTTTTAAACTGAATGAACTGATGTTAAATTATACATTTTGATAAATAAAGAATATTTTTGTGAATCTAAGGGTTTGTTTTTGTCTCTCAAAGGTACCATTAGCCATGTCGCTCCAGCTGTACCTCATTGGGTACATAATTTGTACCTTTGTAATGGGTACAGTATTGTACCTGTACATAAAGGCACTTATTTGTCACCAGAGGTACAGAAATGTTCTTCTAAAGGTACAGACAATAAGGTGCAAAATTGTTCCTAGATTTAGAGGTACAATGTTGTACTCCACTAGGGTACAGCTGGAGCGACAAAGCCTTCGTACCTTTTCAGGTCCATTCTCGCCCCTCTATTTCTTAGTGTGTACGCACTCCTTCTTTCACAGTGTTAGCGGTGCTTTCCAGAAAGTACCATGCTCAGGTTTCTCCAAGCTGGATTCAGGCCTCACTCGGGGTTCTCTGATCAATAGACCATTGATTTTAAATCTGAAACCTGTCTGAGGCCTTTAAATTAATGATAGCTTGAAAGTGAAGCGTTTTAAGCTTCAGGTCATGTTTCTGGAGACTGTGGAGCAGCAGCAGATCTGTGGGACGCTGATGCAGTCATATAATCTGACTGAAGCTTCATCGCCTGCAGACAGCAGAGGCTGCAAACGGCACATCACTATTCCCCTCCACTCGTCTCCTGTGCTCCCCTCTCCTCCTGGGTGTTACGTTTTCTCCTCTCCTGGCAGGATGTTTGTCTTTCACCTCCTCGTCTCTGCTCCTCCTCCTCCTCCTGCTCTTCTACCTCACTGCAGTCATCTCCTCTCTCCATCCCGCATGACTGACTCTTCTTAATAGGAGTATTTTTCTGGGTTTAGAGCTGCCGGGTACACACACACACACACACACACACACAGAGTAACATTAATAAGAAAAATATGGAGAACTCACATTTACACTCATTTACATCTGCTTTAGCTGACACACGATTTCAAGGCCTGCTGACAGGAAATTAAAATTGTAAATGACACAAACATACATTAGTTGGTGAACTCAAAGCTGCACATGGCTGTAAAATGGAATAAATGAAGAGAAGGAACTAAATTTAAACCACTGTTTAAGTTTCTGACTGAAAGCATCTCCGTCCAGCATGTGGACGCAGCGTCTGCAGTTCAAACCTTCAGCCCAGGTTTCCTCTAAGACTAACTGTAGTCCAGCTGATTTTTGGTCATCAGTGTGTTAGTCCAGGTTTCATTTGTGAGATCTCAGTCCATTTTTCCTTAGCCCAGCTTCCCTCCGCCTTATTTTGGGTTCAGTTTCATTAATCTCAGGTTTAGTTCACTTTTTTACCGCACCGTGGGAGCCCGGTGACTTTTTAGCCTTCCTCTATAAAACTGTAGCTCGCTGTAGTCCAGTCTTCTTACTGACATGTTAGTCCACAGTGATTCTGAGTAGGCCGTGGGTGAGATACGGGTAAAGTGCCGTATGAAGCTGTGGGTAAATGTGAGCTGCAGAGTCTAATGGCAGTTCTAGTCTAGCTTTCCTTTTCAGTTTTTTTGCATTTCACTGAGCAGGCTCTCCTCAGTTTAACGTCTTCAGTTCCAGACTCTGAGCCTCTCAGTTAGCGTTAGCAGCTCAGTCTCATTGTTTTTCACATTTCACCAAGCTTGTTCACTTTGGCCTTGCAGTTGTTCCTCTTTGAATTTATGGAAGTTTTTCCAGCGGGGATTTAAAAAAAGGCTCCGCGTGAAGATGATTCACTAACAAGATCCCAGCTGTGTTTCATCCTGAACTTGTTTCCTTTCTTCTTCTGCCTTTCTGTGATGCTGGATTTGAAGTGCAGCCACAGTAAACTTCTTTTTTGCTCTTTCATTCTCTTCTTTTGGTCTCTTTCCTCTGCCTTCTGTCTTTTTAAAGCCAGTGTACAGTTGGTATCTCCCCATCTCTCTGTGTGATCTTCCCCTCTGGCCTCCTCTGTCTGTCCGGCTGACAGCTGGAGTCAGACAGGACCAGAATCAAAGGCAGAAACGGCATGAATAAGAAATGAAAGGAAAGGCCAAGAGAGGATGAGGTGATGAAACGACACACGGTCAGTATACGAAAACATGAAGAGAGCAGGAAGCGAGAGGGAAAGATGAGGAGGAAGAGAGTGAAGGAAAGGTTTTTATATTCTCAGCAATTTCAAATGAGATGAACCTGACGCAGACGAGGCTTCATCTCTCTTCCATCCTGAAAGCATTCCTTTGAATTGATTGAAAATCAGCTGGTATTTAGCTCTAATAATGAAGATATTTCCCCCCAAAAAACAAGTGATTTTTGAATATGAAGAAAAATGGTGACCCTGAAAAGGATGGATGGATGGATGGATGGGTTTATCCAAAAGGATTTGAGCTGAGATGGTGCTGAGCTTTTCTGAACGTGGAGGTCAAACATGACAGCGCCTCCTACAGGTGCACGAAGCTCTTTGAGTAAAAGCCTCTAACCCGAGCAGCAGCAGCCCGGGTTCTCCACGGCCTGATGGACTCTCAGTGGGAGACGGAGCCAGAGAGGATTTAACTGAAATGATTTTATTAGCGTCAGCAGGCCAACAGCAGACTGCTGACAGGGTGAGCAGGCTGAAATGTGCTCCTCAATGAGAGCTGATAAGCAGAGACACGCAGGAGGTACAGGGCGAGAGAGCATCGGCTGAAAGGCAGAGAGAGAGGGTGGATTTCGGTTTGAGAAAGTGGACAGAAAAGACGGATTAAGGGCAAAGGGGACTGAAATGGAGTGAATATCTGTCTGTCTGTGTGGACTGATACACCGATGGTTCAATTAAATTCAGATTGTGCAGAAAAAAGATGGAGCTGCTGTCAAGGGCAAGTGCAGCTGCAGCACTGTTAAAATCCTGGCTGAAGTACACGCTGTATGTACGGTATGTGGAGGTCATTATGCAGCATTTTCTCATGATTCTGCTTTCTCTGTGTGTGTGTGTGTGTGTGTGTGTGTGTGTGTGTGTGTGTGTGAGTTCATTCTTGGTGTCTTTTGCTTCCTGTTTTATTTTGAAGGTTGTTTCCTCGTGTGGCTTTCTGAGTTTTTGCTTCCCTGCTTTTGTTCCTTTTTCTTCTCTCGTTATTGTCTCGCCTGAGTTCACCTCTGCCTTATTTCCTCGTCTCTGCTGGTGTTCCTGAGGTCTGTCTTTGTCCATCTTCTGCCTATAAGTCAGGATTAAATCAGGAAGGATGTCTGCTTCCTAAAATGAGAGGTCAGCTACAATCACGTTTCATATGCAAAACTCAAATTTGGAGAAAATGTGTTTGTTTGTTTTGACTTTAAATCTTAATATATTTACATGTTTAAACTAACTGGCGGCTGTGGTCTGGGGGCTCCGTCTGGGGTCTTCCTCTGGGGTGTGCACATGGTTGCCATTGGGATGTGTGGCCTCTGGTCTTCTGAGCTCCTGGTGGGCCGTGGATGGCTCGGGTCCCCTGGGTCCCCTGGGTCCCCTGGGTCCCTCCCTGCTTGCCTCTGGATCCCGAGGGGGGTGGTTGCAGCTTATTGGCCTCATTATTAAGTACGCTCCATGACAGAGGAACACACTCACACACATTACTACAACTACAGTAAGACTGTATGTATGTGTGTATATGCATGTATATATAGGTGAATGTGTATGTAAGTGTAGCTATCGATCTTCTATTTGTTTCCTGTTCTCTCCCCCTTTCTCTTTCCTCTCTCTATCGCTCTTCTTCTCTTCCTGCCTGTCAGATCTGACAAGAATAAATAAAATAAAAATAAAAATACAATTAACAAGAATGACCTATAGAAAACTTATAGAGCACTTCTTGTAAAAGCAAATATGTTTGGTACAATAGTGGATCATCATGCTGATTGTGAAAACTGCCAGACATGACAGGCTTTTAAAAAAAACTTCCAGGATCAGTAAATCACACAAATTAATCTTAGAAGAACCAGTGCACCTCTTTCCAAACATATTATTAAATCAGATCAAACTACAGGCTCATTTTCCTCCCCTGGATTACTGATACTGTGGAACAGTGGGTGCCCTTACCCCCACTCCCCGAGCCCCTTATTTATTTATTCATTTATTACCTCCAGAGTCGTTAAACAACGTTGATTTTCTTAACAGAAGTCCTAATTATTCACTTCTCTGCAATCCTTCACTCTTTGTAAAGCCGTCGGGTGGGCGGGACTGAAAAAATTCTCCCTAAATGAATTCAGTGCCAGCTCTACGGCAGTGAGGTCAAACCGAGCAACCTTGAGCTTTACGGATCAGAGACGACCGGAGAATTTAAAAAGTTTCTGGGTCTTTATCACAGGTCAGAATGAGATCAGAGAAACTCGACACTTTTACTTCCTCCTCATCAAAACTGTACATCAGAGAGAATAAAAAGCCCTGTACTGAGTCAGAGTTTATGAATATAAATGGCCCACTTCTTCGTGATGCCAACGTCTCAGTAACAAAGACCTTTCTTTGGAAGGATTCACTCCTCACATGCGGCGCTTTTGTCTGTTGACCAGAAGCTCAGGAGATGTTTAATTCACTGTTATTACTATAGTTTCACATTTAGCTCCAGGCAGCCTCTGTGGGTTAATCCCACACATCTGTAGCAGGTTTTGATGGCAGCAGAGAGGTCGGCCGAAGCTGCTGTTTTCCTCCACCTGTAGACTCCACCTTCACCTCCTCCTCCTGTGAAGAGCAGCGGTGAAGCTTTCAGCTGCATTAGTTATGAGTGCACACTGAGCTGTTGGTCCTCAGCGACTGACTGACCTCCACCTGCGCTACAGCCAACTAGCCAGCTTCCCCAAGGCTGCAAGCAGGAAGATCAGATCCCTGCAGCCTCCTCTGACCTTCGAACCGCCTCGTCAGACTCTCTCTTTGAATTCCAGAGCTCTTCAGGTGAGGGCGCTCAGAGGATCTACCGACGGGCTTCGACTCTGACATCGTACATCATCACAGTAGTCTTCATTCAGAGGCAACACAGCGCTGATTCCTGCAGCTGCTGAAAACAAAAGGTACACAGTTAAAATAGAGAGCCAAGAAGAAATCCATGAAAAGCACCAGATAAATATCAGAAAGCAAGATGACGATGAGAAGAAAAAGTAGGTACGTTCTCATGTTGCTGTGCTGGTCATTTTCACCACACGACTGTGTAAACTGGCTGCAGCAATAAATCTGTCCTGTTTTGAAGATCCAGATGGTCTGCATTTCAAGGTGAGGGGTGGCAGTGGATTAAGATCCTGGGAGCCTGTGGTTCATATCCTGTTTGGACATTTTGCGTGTTTCACTTTATTTTGACAAAAAACTACTCGGCTGGGCACTAAAAAGTCCTTGGTGAGGTTTGGGTGAAGGATTGTGTTTGGGGTGGAAAAATACCTCATTATAATTATAAACCTTCCATCTATCCGTGTTCTGTCGCAGGGTTGAGTTGGAGGGGCAGTGATCTAAGCAGAGAAGCTGGACCTCCCTCTCACACTTATGGACACACTTATGCTCAAACATGAGGTTCCTTATGGACGAACTGAAGTGCAGTAACAGAAGAGAATTCAATTCAATTCAATTTTATTTATATGTCACCAAATCACAACAAATAGTCCCCTTAAGGTGCTTTGTTTGAACTCAGGTTCAGATCGAATTTCCTCACTGCTAAATATTCCACAGTCAGCTGTTAGTGGGATTATAACAAAGTGGAAACGATTGGGAACGACAGCAGCTCAGCCATGAAGTGGTAGGCCACGTAGAATCACAGAGTGGGGTCAGCAGATGCTGAGGGTCATAGTGCACAGAGGTCACCAACTTTCTGCAGAGTCAATCACTACAGACCTCCAACCTTCATGTGGCCTTCAGATCAGCTCAAGAACAGAGAGAGCTTCATGGAATGGGTTTCCATGGCAGCTGCATCCAAGCCTTACATCACCAAGCTCAATGCAAAGCGTTGCTGCAGTGGTGTAAAGCACACCGCCGCCGGACTCTAGAGCAGTGGAGACGTGTTCTCTGGAGGGATGAATCACACTTCTCCATCTGCCAATCTGAGGGAGGAGTCTGGGTTTGGTGGGGGTTATGGTGTGGGGGTGTTTTTCAGGATTTGGGCTCGGCCCCTTAGTTCCAGTCAAAGGAACTCTTAATGCTTCAGCAGACCAAGACATTTGGGACAATTTGATGCTCCAACTCTGTGGGAACAGTTTGGGGATGGTCCCTTCCTGTTCCAACATGACTGAACACCAGTGCACAAAGCAGCTCCATAAAGACATGGATGAGCCAGTTTGGTGTGGAAGAACTTGGCTGGCCTGCACAGAGTCCTGACCTCAGCCTGATAGAACACCTTTGGGATGGATTAGAGTGGAGACTGTGAGCCAGGCCTGCTCATGCAGCAGTTCAGGCTCTTTCCCCCCAGAGAGGGGAAACATCTGATCAAACACACTTTGAATTACTGTAATTATGTGACCGTTTGTCCTATTGGAAAAATTCAAACGGTTTCTGAAAACTGAGAAATTGATCTTCACACCCAATATAGGGTTATTATGGTTGAAGTCCACAAATGGCAGCACCCTTGAAGTTAATAGGCCGGCCGGCAGGTCCGTGGTAAATAAAGGGTTAATCACTCTTTACCCTGCCCAGGACCACTTTAACATGGGAGACCCTATTGGGGCAAAAACAGCTGGGACTGGACTGGGACACACAAGCCCCTCCACCACAATAAGATGGTGATCCACAGAGGGGAACTGTAAACCACACTTTGAAAAATGAGGCTTACTTGGTGTGTTTAAAGCCAAAGGGTCTGAATGTGCTGAGCTGGAAGTGATGGATGTGTCGCACCATCGCCATAACCGGGTCACCCACCACCACCATCCGGTCACCACCCTTGGTGACTAGATGTGCCACACCAGCAGCTTTAATGCACTGGGAGTGAGACAGGGTTGGAGGCTGGTTCTGAGTCATACTGTGACTCCTTGGAGGCCTTTTTATTTTACCTGGCTGCAGAGATGTGAGCTGAAGGAGAAACTCCAGCAGCTCCACTTAAATCTGTGCATTTACATTTTGACAGTTTTAAACCTCCGCTGCCCTCTGACAGGAGGAGCTCTTCATAATCAGACAGTAATCATAATCTGAAAGACAAAGCAGCACGGTGAAGTTTAAAATGACTTTTACCTTCTGATATAAAAGCTGCGCCGGTCTGCAGCCAGCCGCTCCCTGTTCCCCCGCAGATTAAATTTAAACGCACCCTTCTGGACCGCAGACGGCCTTCAGTCGCTCCCTGTCAGACGTTCATCTGTGTGTTCACAGCATTGCTTGCTCGGAGAAGTAAATTAGATTCACCTCCTCTTCCTCCTCGTCCTCCTTTATCTCATCTCTCTGTTTGCATTAAGCTGATTGGCTCGGCTGCTCTCTGATGGAAACTTCACTCAAACAAATGAGACACTGAGGGAAATGGATCAAAGCCTGAGCAGCAAAATCAAACACATATTTTACACCATGTTAAAGTCACTGAAGGATCTCAGGTTTCACTTTGAGGACACCTGGTGGTCAGATCAGGAAAGCAACGCAGTGGGAAACTTGTTTCCTGGATCGGCGTGGGATTCATCGGCGCTCCACTGATGTAACACTACAAAGGTTAACTTCCTTTGGTTTTAGTCTAGAAGAGGCGGAGCATAAATTTGGTCATATGGTGCTTGAGTTCAGTCAGATTGGTGTTTTAATTGTGATTCTATTTTATTTCCTTAAAGCCTTTGAAACATGGTTTAGACGACCATCCCAGCTTATTTTTCTCAAACTCTCATTCAGTAAAAGCAGGAACATAAGAAGCTTGTAGTTATCAGCTGTGTTCAGTGCTCTCGTTTTCAGGTTGGTATTGATTGTTTTTATTTTTATCTCTCGTTCTTGTGCCGGATGCTAAATATGAAGTTTGTTGAGTTCAGTTCATGTGCAGGAATCTCTGATTCAAAAGCTCAATCTGCTCTGAACACTCAGTTTATCTGTGTGATATAAGGAGAGCCACCATCCAAGGCATGCTCCTGTTTGTGAGGGGCAGCCAACCACAAAGAAGCTTCCTTAAAGAGGGAGGAGCTAAAACAGCTTGTTTCAGTCGGGCTGAGCTGAGTATCAGATAAATCAGGATTATTTTGAGCTGTTGATCGTGGAAAGCTGTTCCAGGAGAGTCCAAGGATAAAAATATTGAGCTGGAAATGAGCACCTATAAATTTAACAAACTCAAACTCACTTTTTATAAGTGCTGATTATACTTTAGTGTAATTCACAAACATTTAGTGAGCAGATACGTGACTGAGGGAAAAAAGAAGGGCTATTCCTGTTTCACAGGTAACCTGGAGTAAAAGCCGGGTCACCGACCTCCACAGCAGCCCTGCAGGAGTGTGTGGATTTATGTGGAAGTGGCATGAACGACAGACAAAGCTGTGAAAATGAGCCCCGGCTGCGCATGAAGAGAAGCCCTTCTTCAAACGATAGAAACACAATCATCTTTTCACGGAGCTCCATCATCACCTGCTGCCTCTGAAGATTTATCTCAGGGACGCCGCCACCGCGAAAGAGCCGCGTTAATATTCCATCTAGATTTAATCTGGAGGCTGTCGGAGAGATGCAGGGAGTCTGAGGCCTTGTGTTCGGATGGCCCGGTTTATTTTCAGGCTTCCTGCTAAGCGGTTTTAAAGGAGGAGGAGGCTTTCTGCTGCCATTCAGAGCAGCCATTTGAAGTGAAGTTGGGTTTTTTCTTCTTCTTTTTTGGGGGGATTTTGGAGGCTTTTGTCGGGCAAGCGGAGCGATGGAGTCGCGGCCCGTCGGTGGATTACTCGCCGGCTTCTTAATCGTCAGTAATCCCTCCATTCTTCTCCACGTTTTGCTGTATTTCTGCAGCTGTGTGAAAACTGAAGTTACTAAAGCCAACTTCGGGGTTTTCAGATCTCTGTTACTTCAGTTGTTGGGTTAGAGAGGAGAGAAGGGATTAATGCCTCCATTCAGCGAGATATCAAACCCAGCTCACTTCTCTGGTTGTTATTCAGACCAACAGAAAGTGCAGAAAGAGCCGAGTTAAAAGACCACATTACTGAGCTTTGTATCAGTTTTCATGGAAAATCAACCAGAAGAAAGAAAATCATGTTTCTGAAAACAAAAATACAAAAATGTGAGATCACAACACAAAAACAGCCTGAACAACACGCCGCCACCTGTAGTGTCTCACCCTGGATTAAGGCTGTGTGTGTGTGTGTGTGTGTGTGTGTGTGTGTGTGTGTGTGTGTGTGTGTGTGTGTGTGTGTGTGTGTGTGTGTGTGTGTGTGTGTGTGTGTGTGGCTGATGTGTTCATCTGGAAATGTTTCACACCTGAGGGTTCATACGTGCTCTTGTCCCCCTGCGCTGGCTGACAGAAACAATTTGAATCTCCAAGTCTAATTCAGTGTTCAGATGTTAAAGGCCAGTCAGTGAATGCAGATTTAAATGAACACTCGGGCTTTCTGTCTGCATGTAAAACAGAACAAACGGCCTCTCTCTGCTCTTTACTGTCTGTGGAAACTTTCTTATGCAGTTAAAGACCTTTTGCTGGATTCGAGGAGCACTTAAACGTCTGGAGTGATGCGGTCGCGCTGCATTGAAGAGCGAGATGAAGAGTCACTCAGAGACCAAAAACAAACTCAGGCGTCAGAAAAGTCCTCCAGAGTCTTTGAATTCTGCATTTCAAGCATTTCAGCTTTTGTTTTTCTGAGTAATTAACAGTGAGTGAGTGAGTGGAGGACCCTACACGGAGACCTCAGCAGGTTCTGGGCTCCACCATCAAAAAACAAACCAATCATTTTCTTTACTAATAAAAACAAACATTGAAGGATTTTCAGCTTTGTTTCAGTTCAGTCATTTTACATCAAAGCAGCTCGTTTGTGTAAAGACTTCCTGTTTTAGGCAAAGACAGAAACCTCATTGATGTTAGGGTTCTGAGTTTGAGTTTCCTGTTTTATTTTGAAAGACCATCTTTGTGTCTTGTGTCATTCGTATGTCTGAAATCTGGAGTTTAACCTGTGTCCTCTCGGAAAGCAGCATCTGACCAATCACACACTGACTAGACACTTCTGTGTGTGTGTGTGTGTGTGTGTGTGTGTGTGTGTGTGTGTGTGTGTGTGTGTGTGTGTGTGTGTGTGTGTGTGTGTGTGTGTGTGTCTGATAGAAGTTCAGCCTGTTTGAAGCAGGAAAGAAAGGCGCTGTAGAATCAGCTGCTCGGTATCACAGCTCAGTCATTCAGACACGGGAGAATCTGATGATTCTAATCAAGTATTTCAGTAACTTAATGTATGAAGATGTTTCAGTTTGGATTCTCGGCCGCAGCCTCAGCCGAGTTTAGCTCTGAGAGGAAAGAATAAAGGGGTTTAGGAGGATTGGACTGCCTGCAGATTTGGGTGTCCTGTTTTAGGATCAGATGATATCAGGGAATAAGGTTTTATCCAAGAACATTTATTACTGATGCTCATCAGGGAAACACGCTCCCGTCCCCCCCGCAGAGGTCCGAGGGATCTTCCAGGAATGCTGCCGCTATTTTCATTTTTTTGGAAAGTTGGTTGTTTGGTGGGCAGTGATTTCATACCTGTAATCATAACCTGCTCTGAGCATCAGTTACCATGGCGATGTGCTCTTCTAATACTGAAAACTCAGGGTTACCCCTTAAGTTGGATCAGATGAATCCTGCAACTCAGCGAGCGGTGTCCAGCTTAAACTCTCTGTGTCGCCAAAGCGACTCCCTTCTTACCTGCTGAATCACCATGGTAACTGATGCTGAATGCCTCACCTGGTCAGCAGCAGGTGAGGCTCAGAGTTTCAGTTTAAAACCAGCTGAAGCATTTATTCCCAGCATGTTCTCAGAGGGAGGCAGACTCTCTGCCGGGGAACACGTTTCTCTGAGCAGCTCGTTACTGAAACCTCTGAATGAAGCAGCTCAGACTGGATGTGCACGGATTCTAACCTGCTGCTGAGTCTCTGCTGGAAACACAGACACAAGAATACCTGTTCATACCTGTTCACATTAATCCCACTCTGATCTGCAGCAGACTGAAGCCATTTCCACGTCTCCTTCATCAGGCTGTGGGAAGCTTTAAGTTTCAAATCTCAGAGTCACCTTAGAAATAAGCAGCGAATCCGTGATTAAATCACCAGATTCTGCAGCATTCGTTTCTCAGATTATTTGACTGTAAGATTTTTATGATCTTTATAGATTTTTTCACCATGAAACGCCCCTTTTTATGTGAGCACGCTCAGAGCTTGAAGCAGAGAGTCCAGTTTATCAGAGAAAGTTGAAACCCACGTGGTGATACCTGTTATATCTCTGTTATCTTAGCTAACGCAGAGGAAGCCTGGAAATGTTGACCTTGGTTTGTGGTAGCGCCCCCTACAGGACTAACCTTCAAAATGAAACAAAAGCCACCCAAAAGACACAAACTAAACACAGAGAAGAAGCCTCACATGGGAAACACCGGAGCTCTCTGTGCTCTGCGTCTGTTGGGAATTAGGTTCAGTTTTTCCTTTCTGGCCAAACCTGATGGTCGGCCTCGATGACCTTCTGGGAGTAACCGTGCGTCCTGCTTTGGGCCCTCACACCCACCATCACAGAGGACGCTGTTACCCAGCAACAGCTGAGTTTTTTTTTCTTTTGTCAGTTATTCCAGATAAAAAAACTCGTTACAACAGTAATAATCAGATTTTATTAAAGTCACTCTTGTTATTAATGTCAGTATTTGGCTCCAAACTTCCCCTAAAACTTACACCAGTATGAAAACAGCCTGAAAACTGTTTATTGTATTAATACAGAAATGGAAAAGAAGGCATTAAAGAGACAAATATTGGCAAAATGAAATGCCACAATTTACCAAAGCTCACAGCGTGCCCAAAACATTCAGCTAACGAACATTAAATGAAGAAGACATGAAACAAAATGACCAAAAATTAAGCAAATATCTCTAAAGAGAGAAACACTCAGAGAAGAGAATGAAAATATTAACGAGCTGCAGCTCGTCTCGGTTTTTGTTGAAATGCTGTAAATGACGCCGCTCAGCTCCTCTGTTACTCTCAGGAGACTTTAAACCCTCATCATCTCCTCCATCTGGAAATAGCGCCTAGCTTCAGTGCAGCATCAGTGAACGCGGTGGGATTTCAACCTCTGACCCCGGCCGTGTCACTGTCACTACCAGCCTCACATCATTGTGTCGTTTGTGAAGCCGCGAGTGTGCGACAGACGCTGAAGGTGACGGAAAGCCAAATGAACCAAATCTCCGGCTCAGACAGAGCAGAGGTCAGCAAAACTGAGGAGAGACTGAACTATGACGAGGAAGCTGCGAGCTGCAGTCCGACCAATCAGTGAAGATGTGATTTTTAAAAAGAAATTCAAACGATAAACATGAAGCCATCTGCTGTCTGCCAGCTGCTCAGGACGTGACCTCATAATGGAGCAGTGTGACGCACCATCACCTTCAGGTGGACACATCTGACCTCACGCTTTGCTTTCAACTGCGAATTTCTTCTTTTTAATCCGTGAGGCCAATTTTCTAATGAAACGTTCTCAAAAAGCAAACAGAGGCAACCGTAACCCTCAAACAGCGATCAACACAAATGTTTAGGAAAATATCTGATTTACGAGATGGACCGAAGCCTTCCTGCTGATGACACTGATGCTGAGTTTCTGTTGTTTGAGTGTTACAATGTAACTGTTCTTTCATTTAATATGTGCACACACACACAGGCTGTGAACACTGGGTTTACACTCCACTTTTCAAAGCCTAAATATAAGGTTTTAGCATCCTGGATGACACTAAATCAGGGTGGAGTGCTAAGCTATCAGCTAATGCTAGCTAGCTTGGTTATCAGCCTGCATCCACAGACTGGACCGGAAGCATCACTCATACACAGATACCTGCTAATCAGGAACATCCAATCAAATTCTTGAATCTCACTCAGCAAACTGGAGCTCCGCCTTCTTGGACAGTCTGTTAGTCCAATGAAGCCACAGCAGCCATATTATTGGCCAGATAATTGCATTAAAAATGCTCCAAAAGGCTCCAACAGCACAAACAAGGTGCAGAGGTCCAGTTCAGGGACTCCGGTTAGCTGTGGTGAAGCCTAGCAGACAGCTAGCAGCTACAGCCACCTGTGTCATGATCCACCTGTCAGTCAAAGAGGCCACACCCCTAATATTACAAACGTTATTTAAACAGGTGAGTTTACATCCTCCCCAGCACAGCTGTTATCAAGGGGGAAATTATCTACAGAGACCAAAGCAGTTTGTGTATCAGGCTGTAAACATGTTTATTTCTGCTGTAAAGTTTTAACATGGGAGTCTATGGGGACTGACTCGCTGTGGCGCCTCTGCTGGACGGCAGATGAACTGCATGTTTTGAGACTTTGGCATTTGATTCAGTTTTCAGCCTCTGAGGTTAATGTTTGGGTTAATACCAAGCAGATGGGCTCATGGGAGCCAGCAGTCCTCCTAACATGCGAGTGACCTCCTTCTGAGTGGTTGGCCTGCTCCTTATTAGCATATTAACCTCATTAATAGATGCATCTGTAATAAGCAGCCTCCTCAGACTTCCCATCAGCTGATCTGCATCAGCTCAGCACTGAGAATCAGAATGCTTCAGTTTTTTTTATGCAACAACACAGATGAAGATGATGATGATGTCAATTCAAGGTGATTTTCAGCAGCATCCTTTGAATTACGTTTTTTTTCTGTTTAAGGTCTGAATGATCAAAATAAAACTTTGTTTTGTCAAAATAAAAATAAAAACCTGTGGTTCAAAGACAAATCTCAGAATCAGGTGAAGATCGCAATAATGTGACATCTATTCCTGTCTTGCATTATATAGCACTAACATGGATATGATGGTGCCTGAGACTGTATGTGAGGAGAAATTAAAAATTAAAATTTGATTAAATTCTGGATCTAACAGGGAGCCAATGTAGAGAAGGTCATAGGGGAAATATGCTCTCTCTTTCTGCTCGCTGCAGCATTTCGGATGAGCTGAAGGTCTCTCAGTCTCAGTATTCGCCTCGCTCTGCTCATTTGTGGAAGTCTGCAGCCCTGATCCAGCAGCAGGAAGTTCAGGAAAAAAACTGACCAGCAAGTAAAGAACTGCTGAAAATTCTCTTTGGAGGAAATGGAAAGTTTGGTTCAAATATTTTTCATGAATTTACTGAGAAGTGTGCTTGTAGAAGGGCAGCATAGCTTCATAAACAGATGCTGCTTGGGTTAATTGGTGAACCCCCTCTCTCTCTGTATGACAGCTGGGAGGATGGATGCATTGAGTTTGTAGCCTTTGTTTGGACTGAGCTTTATTCGAGCAGCGTGCCGGGTGATCATATTTATTTAGCTGGCATCCTCTGTATGTATTTGATGCAGAGAGGGATCTGGAAGGCACCTCAAAGTCAAATTGTCGCATGTGTATCATTTAAACAGTGTTGGTCCCAATAAAAAGAAGCCCCGTGGAAGTCCAAGACTTTAGTGTGTGAGGAAGACTCATAGTCTTCTTCAAAATGCCATTCAAACCAGTGCAGCCCATTTCCTTTAATACCTACAGTGTGTTCTGCTCTCCACTGTAAGATCATCTGTAACCTTCACTTCCATCTACAGCTGATGAAAACACCTAGCTCCAGAGAAGATTAATCACAGCAGTTTATGTAACTTCTCAATAAAGACTGATTTTTTTTTTATTATTTTATTATTTATAATAAAAAAAGATTGATTTTATATCACAGTAATATTAGAATACTGACTTCTTCTGATGCAAACTCATAAAGCAATTACGTTAACATGGAGGTTTTTCCTCAGGCAGCTCTGAGTCCTGTCACCTCCTCGTCTCTTTGAACTGCGTTACCCAGAAGCCCTCTGTGGGTGGACGTGACAGGTAGCCTCATTTTCACGTCCAAACTTGGAATCCAGCAACAGAAGAAGCCTCTCTGACAGAAATAAGGTTCGACGAGACGTGAGGAGAGATGAAAGCTGTGGGAGGACTGAAGGCTAATTATCAGGTTTCACTTTAATAACGCAGACACGAAAAGAAGAAAGGCTGACGGGAAGCCGTAATTATCGCCTGCCAGGGGTGGCCTTGCTCAGATGGAGATGAAGAAGAAGAAATCATGTGAAGACAGACTGAAAGAGAGAGGGTGTTGTAGCGTACATCATTTCCCATCCAATCTTCAGACTCTCTGCTGTTGATATTCATTCATTCAGCTTTTCCAGACTGGCAGGTTCCATGTGACGTGCCCCACCACATGAACCTAACTTTATTTAACACAACAAACTGGATGGTGTTTGATTGGAATTATACTCAGCAGTGACGTCCTTTATCATCCACTGACTCTTCCCTTGTTGTGTGCTGCCTCATTTCCTGATGAGATGTTTGAAACCTCCCTTTGCTCACAGGCTGTACATCATGGGCAACACGATGCTGCCCGCTCACTGGGAAGGTCCCATCGTTAGAGGTCATGTTTGCATCTTGCTGTTTTCAAAGCGAACGGGAGGATCATTCACTTCATGTTTGCAGGTTTTTGAAACTGGTGATGATTTAGGCCTCAGACCTCCATCTAGGAGCGTGCAGCACTGGGCCATGGTTTTAGATACACCCATCAGACAGACATAGTGCTGGGATGGCAGTCTGCAGCAGAGACTACTTTAAAACTAAAGTAAAATAAGTCATGCCATCAAACTGTTCACCTGCACTGGCAAGAAGTCACTGCAGTAAGAAGAAGGCTCAAGCTAATGACTGGGCTAACAGTAGCTTAGCTCTGCAGACAGAGACTAGCATAAATCCTTAATTAGTATAATGGCATGAATAAATATCACTTAATGGTAATTTCCAAGAAAATTTATATAATCAAACGAATTTGGTAATTTTTCCCCTTCTCAAAAAATGCCATTTTTTGTCTCTCTCTCCCAAAGTTATCAGTGATGCAGGAAGACTGTGCCTTTACCAGACAGGGCTCACACGTCCCAGGAATGGGTGGACCAAAGACCAAGTTCCCAGCAGCATTATTTTTTTTATTGGGACATTATCTGTTAAGGATTACCTGATTTTCCAATATTTTTTCTGTTTTTTTATAGGGTCATCCATGGTACCTTTTTTTTATTTTATGTGATGTTGTATGTTGTAAAATTAAAGAAGGGTTCCAAAACTTGTCATACAGTGTTGTACTTTTAAAATAAATTGATGAAAACTATATTTTATCTGGAATTTTATACCGGGTAAAATATACCCAGCGTAAGTGATGGTGTTACTAATTTTAACGTCAGTGTTCTAGAGTTAATGTTATGGAAGTTGGCATAAAAGCTTCTGCTGTTAAACTGGATAATGAATATGCTTTGCTTTGATGAAAAACTTCCATTGAACTCTTTGTCTGTGTTATAATTGTAGTTATTTTGATAATGATATAAAAGTTATTTTCTGGATCTCTGTCACATTCCATATGTTGTGCGTTATAGTCTGTATATTCAAAGGTTTCCAGCTCGGTTAGAGATCAAAGTATATTATCTGTAAATGTTAGGGACACGTTCCAGTCTGGTTTTTGCAAATTGCACTCCACTGAAACTGCGTTACTTAATGTATCTACTGACATTTTGATGGCAGCAGACTCTGGAGAGCTCACAGTTCTGGTTTTATTAGAGCTCACCTCTGCTTTTGATACTGTTGATCACAGTATGATGATAAACAGGCTTAGGGATCTGTTTGGGATTTCTGGTGTTGTTTTAGAGTGGTTTATGTCATATTTATCTGAGAGATCTTTTACTGTTCATATTAATCAGGTGATGTCTGAAACAACAGTTTCGCCTTGTGGGGTACCTCAGGGATCTATTTTGGGTCCAATTCTCTTTTTACTTTATGTATTCCCTCTAGGCCAGATGTAATGGGACACACACCTTGCAAAGAGTTCCACTTTTGTCTCATCGGTCCACAGAATGTTGTCCCAAAAGTCTTGGGGATCATCAAGATGCGTTTTGGAAAAATTGAGACGAGCTTTAATGTTCTTTTTGCTCAGCAGTGGTTTTCTTCTTGGAACTCTGGAACTCTTTTTCTGATGGTGGAGGCATGAACGCTGACCTTAACTGAGGCAAGTGAGGCCTGCAGTTCTTTGGACGTTGTTGTGGGGTCTTTTGTGACCTCTTGGATGAGTCGTTGCTGCGCCCTTGGGGTAATTTTGGGCGGCTCGCCACTCCTGGGAAGGTTCACCACTGTTCCATGTCTTCGCCATTTGTGGATAATGGCTCTCACTGTGGTTCGCTGGATTCCCAAAGCTTTGGAAATGGCTTTATAACCCTTTCCAGACTGATAGATCTCAATTACTTTCTTTCTCAATTGCTCCTGAATTTCTTTGGATCTCGGCATGATGTGTAGCTTTCAAGGATCTTCTGGTGGACCTTACTGTGTCAGGCAGCTCCTATTTAAGTGATGTCTTGATTGGGAACAGGTGTGGCAATAATCAGGCCTAGGTGTAGCTAGGGAAATTGAACTCAGGTGTGAAAAACCACAGTTATAGTATGTTTTAACAAGGGGGGCAATCACTTTTTCACACAGGGCCATGATGGTTTGGAATTTTTTTCACCTTTACTAATAAACACCTTCATTTACAACTTGCATTTTGTGTTTACTTGTGTTGTACTTGACTATTGTTTAAATTAGTTTGATGTTCCGAAACACTTAAGTGTGACAAACATGCAAAAAAACAGGAAATGAGGGAGGGGGCAAACATGTTTTCACACCACTGTATCTCTGAACTGTTGAAACCATATTTTTCATTCCGAGCTCTTAGATCATCAGGTCAAAGGTTACTGTTGGTCCCTCGCACTCGTTTCAAAAATTTGTGGGGATCGGGCCAAGGTTATGGAATTCTCTTCCACTGTCTTTACACCGTACAGACTCCATTGACTCTTTTAAAAAGCAGCTGAAGACATTTTTATACAGACAAGCTTTTAATTAACTTGTTATGCTGTATTCTATTGTTTTATCTTGTTATACTTTTATTTTTTTGTCTTTTGTTGGGAAGTACTTTGTGATTTTTTTATCTGTGATAAGTGCTGTATAAATAAATTTTACTTACTTAAATATTATAACTGGTAGTTGTTTTCTTGGTATATGAGACTTCTGTTACCTTGTTGAAGTTGCCTTGACAATAATTTTCCAGTTCCTCCATGTTCCTCATGACCAGTACCTTGGCCTCTTCTGGTGTCCCATTTAACTTGATGCTGTCTATGTCGACTGTATTTTTTCTGCTTTTTCAAGAGATGAGCTTCTCTGGCAATGTCTGCATTTTTCTTGGTCAAATGTTCATTCACATGAACATCTGTTCCTTTCAGCAGCTTACCTTGTTTCAGCAGATCAGATTTATATTTTCTGTTTGTTAACTGCAGTATTATGGCCGGTTTATCTGTCTGTTTTCTCCTTAGCCTCTAAAAAGGATGTTCCACAGATTCAGCATCTTGTTCATTTGGTTCTTCTCCGGTCATCATCATCATGCATGTATGTGGTTTTATCTTTAGACCTGTGACTATGATGTCGTTCATCTGAGCATAGGCGTAAGAACTGGGGGGGACGGGGGGTACATGCCACCCCCAATATTGGAGACAGGCACATTTGTCCCACCCAAAAATTACACCATGGAGGAGAAATATTTTTAACTCGTGTGCTTTTATTTTGAAAGCGCAACATAATGTTACCATGAATATGGCTGTTTATCAGTTTACTTTCATACAGAGGATAAAGTTTACTTACTGGACAAGAAGTCAATTTGCAATGAATTTCAAATGAGAGGCAGAAAAATCATTTTGGCTCTTCTGCTTAGGCCAATGTTTTTTAACCTTTTGTGTACCTGTTTGGCTAAATGCAGGGATGTTAAGAGGCACACAGCTTGTCTATTAAATGTGGAGGTATCACTTTTATTTATTTATTTTGGTTATTATTATTTTTATTGATTTTTATTGTGATTTATTAGATTAGAGTTTCAAACTGAATAGGCATATTTTAATAGCTGTTTTTTTAACTTAAGGTTAATATTAAAAAGTGGATAATTTGTTCATTACATTATCTGTGAGGATTCCTTCATGTCAGAACGTTGTTTAATTACAGGGTGGGTGACAGTGGCACAGTGGGCAGGTGCTCACCTTGCAACTGGAGGGTTGCTGGTTTGAGTCCCCGTCTGAGCGCATGCTGTCATTGTGTCCCTGGGCAAGGCACTTAACCCACATTGCCTAAGTGTGAATGTGTTTGGTGGTGGTCGGAGGGGCCGTAGGCACAAATTGGCAGCCACGCCTCGGTCAGACTGCCCCAGGGCAGCTGTGGCTACATTAGTAGCTTACCACCACCAGGTATGATTGAGGTGTGAATGAATAGTGCATGAAATAGTAAAGCGTCTTTGAGTGTCTAGAAAAGCGCTATATAAGACTAATGCGTTATTATTAAAGAACCAGTTCTGTTGCCAGTCAGCCTACATAAATGCATTTTTGACCATTATTAAATGTTTTCGACCAATAAAACATATCAAACTTTGCACTTCTGTGCATTAATAAATTATTTTTGTGCTACTGAAATATTTAGCTTGCTAGTATATGAAAGAGTGTGAGGGCCACATTGAGAAAATAAATCATTTTGAGCATTTTGAGTCAAAATCGTCAAAGTCGTCATTTCAAGTCAAGTAACAGCCACAGCTGCTATAATCTCTACAAAATGCCTTGGGTATAAACAACTTGATCAGCTGTGTTATTGTTCTACATGTCCCCTCTGTACTGTACGAAGATGCAGCCATCCTTGAATCTAACCGTTGCCAGTTTGTGTGGTTTTTCCTTCTGAGCAGATGCAGCTTTCTGCACTCTCTTTAACGTCCTCATATTTATCACTACATCGTGTTTATGTACTAAAAGAGAAATCATTTCCTTGTTACTAAAACTGATTCTAAAGTATAGTTTCACTAACTCATAACACAAGATATCCTGGAGGGTATAACAGATGTGTCGTGGCAGTTGTTTGACTTGAAGCGACTTTAATCTGCACATTTAGACTTTTTTCTCAAAATTTTGAATTTATTCTCAAAATGCACAATTTATTTTTTCTCAGTGTGGACTTAATACTTTTTTGCACTAGTACCAGTGCAGCCAGCTGATAGCTCCACTGCACCAGGCGCAGGACTGGGTGTTTTGGCATGGCTGGTGGCCTGCTGACTTGGGGGTTGTGGTTCGGGTGGGGGCGGGCTGCTTCTGCATGTAGGGGGGGCTCTGCTTGGTGTCAGGCAGCTCTCGGGCCCCTGGGGTCCTGGGGCCCTCCCCTGGCTCGTACGGGGTGGCCGGCCTCTGGTGGGGGCGGCTACCCGTCATCGCTGGTTCTGTGGGCCTCTTGCCCTTTGTCTGGGGCTGCCCGCCTCCTCCTCTTGGGTTGGGCACATGGTTGTCATCAAGATGCGTAGTCTCAGGTCTTCAGTGCCCGTGGGGGGGCTGTGGGCGGCCTGGGTTTCCTGGGTCTATCTCTGGCTATCTTTGGCTCTGAGGGTTGTTGTTGTGGCTTCTCACCCTCCTTACAAAGTACATTTCATGACAAATATACACACGCACACAGGCATGCACACACACACACACAGAGGCAACAGAGCAAGAGTATATGCTGGTTTTCTGTTTTATACTTTTCTTTCAGGTGCTGTTTGTTGTTGTTGGTTTTTTGCTCTGTTCTGTTTTTGTTTGTGTGCTTTGGTATTTTATTACAGGTGCAGCAATTGGTGCATCAGTTAGCATCAGTTAATCGTTATATTTCATGGTTTATCATACATTTTATACAACAAAATCTTCATTTGTAGAATCACTAAAGATGTCAAACAAATGTAGATAAATTATAAAATGGAATTAAAAGTATCAAATGCATCAAGTGTGTACTCTGTTGATTTGCAGCTGCATTATGTTCATCATGTCTGTGTCTTGAGTTATGCTAACTGTGTGAGTCTTGTTTGACTTTCAGTAAATGTGCTGTAGCTGTTGGTTCAAAGCAGATGTACCTTCTTCCTGTTGGTATTTAAAGCAGCTCACTGAGCTTCACTGAAACATGATAAACACAGCTCTTCTCTTTAAAAGGAACTGAACTGCTGTGAGCCATCAAAGAATATTAGGGAAGTGAAACGATGCCTCCGACTTCACTGCTGAGATATGAAGCTGTGATGATGAACGGTGAGTATCATAAACCTCATCATTTTGATAAATTTTTGTGTTATTTATGAACAAAAAGAAAACAAATATAAATAACCCTCAAATGAATCATTACTGATTTAATTGTTTTGTGTTTTGGCTGCTTTTATTGTCTAAAGTTTTCCTTTAATTGTTAATAAAGCTCATAAGATTTTACAGTTTGAAACAGGAGGTTAAAAAGTGTTCTGGTGAATGTTGCTGAATAAATTGTTACTGGATGTAACATTGGTTCTACGAGTGTGTAGCTGTGTAATGCTCTTCATCATTGGTTGTGTGGGATGGCCACACATTAGTCTGTCTTGCCTCCATAGTTTTGCCTCTCTTTTTATTGAATATGTCTTTGTGGTGCTTGGTGTCATTTCTGTCATATTGTCTCTACATAATGTTTTAGGGGATTTATTCTGTCTTTTTATGGATCTTTGAATTCACATTCCAAAAAGATTTTGAACTACTAGGCTTATTGTTCCTATTACTTCTAGGGTGGAGAGTCAAATACCAGCAGTGCTGAAAGCAGCCGAACATGAAGATAAATCTTTGAGATGGTTATGAATAATTTTTTCTCTAATGTCTAAAATTTTATTTGTAAAGAAACGATAGATAGATAGATAATAACAAATAAAACAGGTTTTTGAGTTTACCAATTAGGGTGGACAAGACTAAGAGTCAGGCTTTCAAAAGAATTAAAACGTTGTCTGGGTCTGTGATTAATTAATAAGCTGGAATTGAAGATTGCTGCTACTCCTCCTCCTCAACCTGTGCTTCAAGCATTCTGACAGTTACTGTGACTCGGGGGTGTTGATTCATTTAAACTAACATATTCGGGTGGCCGGCTTCCTCTGTGGGGGCCGGGGTGCGGGGGTCGGGGCCCTGGTGCCCGGGGTTGCCCGTTTCCTGGCTGGGCCCCTCCCTGCGCTGGAGGGGTCTGTGCCCCCTTGGGCGCGCCGCGGGGGGGGGTGGGTTGGCTGTGTCGGGGTGTCTGGCTGGCATTCCGGGATTCTGGGTGCCCTCCCCCATGGGGTGGTGGGGCGCTCAGGTGAGGGAGCAGCAGTTGCCCCACACGGGGCCGGTTGGTTCTGACTCAGGACCACTGTGTGCGTGTGTGTGTATGTGTGAGTATGTATGTGGGGGTGTGTGTCTGTGTGTGTGTGCGTGTGTGTACGTGCGTGTGTATGTGTGCGTACGTGCGTGTGTGTGTGTGCGATATTTGTTGTCCTTTGTATGCATGTGGGGTGTGTGTTGTGTCCTGTTTGCAGTGGGGGCAGTGGGTGCCGGCCTGGAGTACGGTGGCGTCCTGGGGGTGCGGTCACTTCAGGCCCTGGACCTGCCTTCCCTGGGCTGCGGGGGGGTGTAGGGAACTGGGGTGCCTAGTGAGCCAGTAGCTAGCTGGCTCTCTTCCTCCGGGGGGTAGTCCTCTGCCTCCCGGTCATATTTATCCTGGCCCCTCCCCTCCTCCCACTCAGTTTAACATCACATTATGCACACATAGGTTCTCGGGGGTGGGGGGCTCGTGCTGCAGTGAGTAGGGCCATCACCTCGGCTCTGCTCGCTGTGCTGCGTGATGTCCCACTCCTCCTTTTTTAATTGCATTATACAGCTCACAACACATCATAGTACATATAGGGCCTTGGGGGGCAGGTGTGTCACACAGTGGTTAGTGGGTGGCACTGCTGAGGTGGCCCCACTTGTCTGTTCACTGCTGCCTGCACCTCAATTTTATTTACATTTTAGACATTGAGGGCCTTGGGGGGACGGTGTGGATGGGCGCTGTTATTCAGTGCTCATATTACATCTGTCCCTCCAATTTTAAAAGCACTGTAGTTTTCACACAGCCATACACATTCTTCTCAGTACATACATTCACATCACCCCCCCAACACGCTGAGTGGGAGGAGGGGGCGGGCGGGCCTTCTCACACCCCGGTTCCATGCACCCCGCCTGGGATGGGGACTGGCTCATTGTTCGGGGCTGGGTTGGCTGCTTCCCTGGGTTGCCGCTGGCTTGGTGCTGGTACCCGCTCTCCCACATTAGGTGTCCATGTATGTTACATGTGCGTATGCATGAGTGTGTGACTGGTGCATGCGAATGTGCGTGCGTGTGTATGTGCGTGTGTGTACATGAGGGAATGACTGGTACGTGTGTGTGTGTGTGTACGTGCGTGCTTGTGAGAGTGTGTGTGTGTGGACAGCTAGGCCTGGGTTGGTGGCTTGCCAAGCCTTGGCACCGGTGGGACACGGAGGGTGGGAGTTACCCCTCCCTACCGCTCCACGCTGCTCCCCACTGGTCGTCACTGCCGCCCCTGGGGTGTGGGTGCCCGTGGGTCCCGGGATGTGTGGCCGGATGTCTCGGCATGGTTTTTGGCCTGCTCCCTTGGCGGCCGTGACCTGGGGGTGGCTTGGGCCTCTTTGGCGCGTGGGGGGGCTCTGCTGGGTGTCGGGCTGCTCTCGGGCGCTTGGGGCCTCGGGGGCCGCATGCCTGGCTCGTGCTGGGGGTGCCGGCCTGCCGGGGGGGGTGGGCTGCCCGTCGTCTCTGGCTCTCTGGACTCTAGCCCCTGGATTGTGGGGGTTCCGTCTGTAGCCTCCCTCCTTCCTCTTCTGGGGAGTGTACGCGGTTGCCATCGGGATGTGTGGCCCCAAGTCTTCTGAGCTCCTGTGCTGTGGATGGCCTGGGTCCCCTGGGTCCTTCCCTATCTACCTCTGGATCGCGGGGGGCATGGTTGCAGTTTCTCGCCCTCATTATCGAATACATTGCATGACAAAGGCGCATACACACACATTACTACAAACAATAAACTTGTGTGTGTGTGTTTGTGTGTGTGTGTATATGTAGGTGCATATGGGTGTGTGTATGGATGTGTGTGTGTGTGTGTTTGTGTGTGAGTATATCAACCCCTTTTATTTTTTTTTATTTTTTTTATTTTTTTCTATCTCCTTTCTTCCTTTTCTCCCCCCCCCCCCTTTTCTCACCCCCACCTCTTGTTCTTGCCCCTTCCTTGTTGCCTGTCAGACTTGGCATGAATAACTAAATAAAAATATAAATAAATAAAAATAAAATTGCAAACATTAACAAGAAGAGCCTATAGGAAACATATAGAGCTGTTCTTGTCAAAGCAAATATGTTTGGTACATCAGTGCATTCGGATCATCATTCCGATTGTGAAAGATGCCAGACATGACAGGCTAAAAAAAAAAAAAAAAAAAAAAAAAAAACATATTCATCCTGCTGTAACCAGGTTTGTGTAAGGCAGAATAAATCAATATGTTGATCAATTATTAAATCATTTACTAATAGGGACTTGGAAGAGAGAGACCTAATGTTTAATAATCCACATTTAATTGTTTTATTCTTTGGTGCAGTTGATGAAGCTGTATTATTTATTGTTTTTGAATTTTTATGCCTAAATATCTTTTTGCTGATTTTAGCTTTGGTTTTTGGTGGTCTGGGAGCAGGCACCGACTCTATGGGAATGGAGTTTTGGGGGGATGGCAGGAGGAGAGAAGCTGCAGAGAGGCGTGTAAGAGATGCAACTCTGCTTCCTGGTCTCAACCCTGGGTAGTCAGGTTTTAGGGTTAATAAATTTGGCCATATTTCTAGAAATGAGAGCTGCTCCATCCAAAGTGGGATGGATGCGATCTCACCTAACAAGACCAGGTTTTTGCCAGTAACTTTGCCCATCATTTAATGTTAAATTCCTACTGAAAATCATACACTGTGTACTGAACTCTACAGTAAACTTAGGTTAGGAGGGTTAGGGGTTAGCAGGGATGGCCAGGCATAACGAAGAAGACATTTGCTCAGTGTCATGGCCGTCATATCGTATCCACGGACAGAAATGAGAAGTATCAAAACTGTTTAACTCATTTTATTTGTCTTTATATCTCCTCTCCAGATGTTTCCTCCTCGCAGTAACTCCACAAACATGCTCACAATGGGATGTTGGTATTCAAACATCATTCTGAGACATCTTGTCTTACCTCTGCTTTATTTTAACCCTTCACTGTCTTACTCACTGAAAAACTGCACCATCGATTATCGTGAGAATCCCTCTGCTGATGTTTCTTTGGACTGTACAAACCGTGAACTTCTGACTGTCCCCGATGACCTCCCCAGAGATGCTGTCTCAGTAAACCTCTTCAACAATAAGCTTGAGAAAATTCACTGAGACGACTTTGGTAACATGCCAAAGCTGATACGTGTGAGCCTTGACTTGAATAAAATTGCTCATGTGGACGATGGAGCTTTCGTCCGTCTGGTGGCATTGAAAAAACTCTCCATGTGGGATAACAGACTCACCAACCTGACAGGCGGCCTCTTTCAGGGACTGTCCAACCTCACCATGCTCAATCTCGGTAGGAACCAGATTCAGTTCATTCATAGGATGACCTTTCAGCACCTGACCAGCTTAGAAACTGTGTTGCTGGACTCCAACAGGCTCCAACAAGTCACCAGCATTCAGTCCATCCTGCAGCTACCTCACATTCAGAAGCTGACCATTAGTTCCAATCTGTTTTCATCCTTTCAGACCAAAGATCTGCCACCCAATGTGTCCTCTAGTCTGACAATGTTGGATGTGTCTTCTAATAAGCTGAAAGAGTTCAGCATCACAACACCAATATTTCCTCATCTACAAACGATAGACCTATCTCATATCTCGGGCCTGAAATGGGATATACCTGACAAGATATTCCTAAGGAACATAACTCAGCTGTATCTTAGTTTTCCTCTGATGTCCTTTGAAAAGTTCCAAAAAAATCTTGCAGAATCTCGACTCAGTGATCCATCTGAGATTGAATTATATGGACGCCTGGATTAGAAAAGGTCTTCTATCTGTCATCTGCAAAGTATCAACACTCAGAAGGCTCGATCTATACTATAACCATCTCACCAAGTCCATTGCAGAACTTGTAAGTTGCTCACAGCTCACTGAGCTTGATCTGTCTATTACTCATATCAAGGAGCTCCCAAAAGGCACGATACACTCTATGAAGCAGCTAACTTACCTGACTTTGGATAGCAACATGCTCACCAATGTGCCAGATGACATTAAGAGCCTCTCCTCCCTCAAGATCCTGAATATGAATGATAACCATATTTCCAAGTTGGACTGTGAAGTTTTCTCAAACACATCAAACCTCACAGAACTTTACCTGAACGAAAACCTCATTGTCAACCTCGAAGGCTGTGTCTTTGAAAATCTTAATGACCTGAAGGTTTTAGACCTGAGTCAGAACCGGCTGCAGACTTTTGGAGGCACGTTCAAAGTTGGTGTGCAGAAACTGGAGTTCTTGGATTTAAGCAATAACTTTCGATCTGTTTTTGAAAGAGGAGATTTTCAACATCTACAATCCCTGAAATATTTGAATGTTTCTTCAGATAATATTAGAAGACTGGCATGTAAGGTGTTTGATGGACTGAACAATATGGAAGCCCTCAGTGTGACTTTTTCAAATGAGAATGGCAATGACCTTAAAGGACACTCAGAAAATCATTCACTCAGCTTCAATACTGACAGCACTTTCAAAACTCGCCATTCTAACAAGTACGAAGCCTCCTGCACTTTAAAATCTTTAAAAATTTTCACAGTACTTTGCAAACACTATCAGTGCTACCTCCCCTTTAAGGAACTGAGTGAAATGCTTCAGTCTATGATACATTTAGAGGACTTCAGAGCTGAGAATGTCCAGCTTACTGCTCTTGAGACTGACATGTTTCAATTCAATCGCCATCTCAAAAGTCTGACCATCCAGAATGCTGATCTGTTTAATGTGAAACCTGAGCTTTTTATGCCAATCCCAAACCTGCAAGCTCTGGATCTTTCTCAGAGTAGTCTTAAAACTTTGGATTTTCTGATGTTGGCCAACCTGTCAGCACTCAGATATCTGAATCTCGGGTACAATGAAGTGACTGTAATCAATGAGGAGGTTTTCCAGTTTCTACCTGCACTAACCTTCCTGGACCTGGACCATAACCCTTTCACTTGTGACTGCTTGAATGCTGGCTTCATCCACTGGGTGAAGAGCAACAAGCAAACTCAGGTCAGAAACGCCCATCAGTACGCTTGTTCTTTTCCAGTCACTGAACAAGGAAAAATGTTGCTGGACTTTGACATCCAGGCCTGTTGGATGGGCACCAACTTCATTTGCTTCATTTCCAGCATGTGTCTGGTTCTTCTAACTCTCCTTATCTCCTTCATCTACTCCTTTCTGAGGTGGCAAATAACTTACACCTTCCTATTGTTCTGGGCTTTCCTCTATGACAGACGACATAGGAAGAAGGGAGCTCCTCATCGCTATGATGCCTTTATCTCCTACAATGTCCATGACGAGGACTGGGTTTATCAAGAGATGCTTCCAGTGCTGGAAGGAGAGCAGGGCTGGAGACTCTGTCTGCACCACAGGGACTTCCAACCAGGTAAAGTTCCTATTTTGATTGTTGTTGTCTCATCTTACTTTATTTATTTTCTTTTTTTGGGGGGTGGGGAGGGGGTGGGGGGGGGGGTTGTGTCTTTAATATGAATTATGATTTTGGTTAAAAACCTCCAATCACCAAAACAGATTTGGTTATAAAGGCTGTAGATTGGAGACTTTAGCTTGAGACTGTCCTACTGTCTACCCCAGATATGTGCCTATGCATTTACAACAAGTGTGTTCAGTTTTAAACAGTTCAGTTTTAGCATTTTAAAACAGTCTGCAGTTGGATAAGCAGATGAATGATTTGTAATAGACCTGAATACGGTGTCAGTAAGATCTTGAGTGCTGTTTGGGAGAAAAAGGTTTTAAGTCTGGAAATATTGCATCTGTAAAAAAAAAAAAAAAAAAAAAAAAAAAGCAGGCTGTGTGGTATTACTGGTTTGGGAGATAAACAAATGAACATTTCCCAATATCTCCCCAAAACATTTGGATTTTGGTGGAAACAGGAACCCAAAACTTACCAGGCAAGTGTGGTATTTAAGACCATGAGAAGATCTTTACGTTTATTTCCACTAAAGTAATGAAATCTGCACAGGTGTCAGTGACCTGAAGACATCCAGTAAAAACAGAGATACAAGTGTTTAAATTTTCATAGCATTAATCATTGGGGAGGCAAAATTAATCTAAATAAGGAGATAAGTAACAGTGGTCTCAGCACTGCACATCCATGTGAATACTGAATATGAATAAGAAGCTGCCTGAAGATAATCCAGAGAGAATCTTAATATGATATAATTAAACAAATTAAACAAAATGTAAATAAGGTGAAATTAGAAAAGTAGACTTTGTGCACTATAAATATTAGACAGCTTTGGTCACCTGTGCTTCACATGAAAGACACCAATTTGTCTGAAACACTCACCATTTACTCTCTGAGCTGTAGTTAAATGTGAAAAAATGCAGCCCAAACCAGGAACAGGAAATGGTTGTGTTCAAATAAAAATGGTGCTTCCTGCAGCAATCAACACATTTCAAAAGCTTTACTTTAAAGGCAAACAATCTCTATTCCTCATTTGCAACACACTTTTAATAGTTTCACTGCCACTTGGTGAGTCTTTGCAGACAAGTCTTTGTTTTCCATGTAAACTACAGGTGACCACAGCAATCTGCTAGCAACCAAAGAAAGAGGTTTTCAGTGCAGCACTATATACCACTTGCAACCAGTTTGATACTAGGTTAGGCTGTCCTAAAAGCTCCCTGAAAAGCCTTCAGCTGATCTAAAATGCTGCAGCTAGAGTACTGACAGGGACTAGAAAGCGAGAGCAGATTTCTCCCATATTGGCTTCTCTTCATTGGCTCCCTGTTAAATCTACAATAGAATTTAAAATCCTTCTCCTCACATACAAGGTCTTGAATAATCAGGCCCCATCTTATCTCAAAGACCTCATAGTCCCATATCACCCCAACAGAGCACTTCGCTCTCAGACTGCTGGCTTACTTGTGGTTCCTAGGATACTTAAGAGTAGAATGTGAGGCAGAGCCTTCAGCTTTCAGGCCCCTCTTGGATCTCCCAGCTTGGATTCAGGAGACAGACGCCCTCTCTATTTTTAAGATTATGCTTAAAACTTACCTTTATGATCAAGCTTATAGTTAGGGCTGGATCAGGTGACCCTGAACCCTCCCTTAGTTATGGTGCGGTAGACCTAGGCTGCTGGGGGGGTCCCATCACTGCTGATGGTTTGTTTAAGGTTTGCTTTAAATTCAAAGTAAATGTCCAACAGTGTTACAAACAAACCCAGAGACAGGAACCCAGTAAAAGTGGTTTTCAAAAAACATCTGATGGCTACATACATGCACATGTGCTGCATTTGCAGGTATATCCATCATAGAGAACATCACAGACGCAATCTACAGCAGCAGGAAGACCATCTGTGTGATCAGCCACCATTACCTGCAGAGTGAGTGGTGCTCCAGAGAGATCCAGATGGCCAGGTGTGGGCGCTGTCTTCCATTTTCTGTCTTTTGGTCAGGTTGCAGATTGCTTTCTGTTTAGTTTAATTAAAGAACTGCAGAGCAAAATTAGTTAATAATTTTGTTTATTTTTACTGGTACAGTATGCTTGATTAGATTAGATTAAAATGTACAAAGCAATGAAATGCAGAGCGCATCCAACCAGAAATGCTTAAGCAGTGATTAAAAAAAGGCCATATGAAACAAACAGAAAATGTGGGAGGAATCTTTTGTGACGTTTATTGCTTTGCTGAGACAACTCTTCATGTAGATGTCTCTAAAGACAGGAAGTGAAGCTCCGGCAATACTCTCAGCAGTTATCACCTTCAGAGACAGAGCAGTTCCCATACCAGACTGTAACACAGCTGGCCAGGATGCTTTCAGTGGTGCAGCAGTAGAAGTTCACTGGGATGTCTGAAGAGAGGTGGTTTTTCTTCAGTGTTGTGGGGAAGAACAGGCCCTGGTGGCCCTTTTTGCCCAGGCTGGAGCAGTTAGTCATCCAGATGAGGTCCTGTGAGAAGCTGAGCACACACTCCACTGCTACACCATTGATGTGATTGATGTGGATGGATGGATGAGTGACCACATTCCTCTTGAAGTCCACAATCAGCTCCTTGGTCTTTTGAATGTTAAGGAATGTTGTCATTGCACCACGCAGCCAGATGATCTACCAACTCCTTGTTGTTCCTGATGAGGCCAGTCACCTCAGGATGTGTTATCCGCTGTTTGCTAATGGCTGCATATAGTTGTTTCCATGCAAGCTTAGTAACAGCATAGGATGGTGTGAATACAGCAGTGACTATAACACATGTGAGTTCTCGAGGGAGATAATAAAGTCTACACTTAACCATGAGAGACTCCACATTAGGTGTCTTTTGGAGTTAGTACACCAAGTTCTGTAGTCCTGTCTGCACGGTGTGAAGCATCCTGTTAACTCAATACATTGTCTGGATAACTGCTTTTTAACCATGTCTCCATGAAGATCATGGCATTTATTGTTTTTTAATGCAAAGTCGTAATTCGTCCATTTTGTTCACAGAGACCCGACATTAGTGATGAACATGCTGGGTAAGGTGTTAGCTTTAGCTTAGCTCGTATTCCTCCATGCTTACCGTGCCTTTGTATACGGCCTCAGCGCTGTCTGCAAGAGCATATGCCCGGCTGGGAAGAGGGGCAGCCTCCAGTGTTCTCCGAGATGAGATTGGTGATAAAATTGTTAGTTTGGTGTTTTAATGTCAAAGAGCTCCTGTCTGCAGTGCTTTTCTAAACAAACAGTCCACTTAGGAACAGGCAGATAGATATTCTCTGAAAAAGATGATTTGAATGTTGTAAAATTACTATCTTGCAGTTGTTGCAGCAAATGTAGAATTTTCCCGGTGAAATGTAGCTCAGTATTTTATAGAGAGTGAGTAAAAATTTGAATGTGAATGTAATGTAAATATGATAACATTGAATTGTTTGCCATTCAATATTTAAAAATATTAATTGAAGCCATCTTGTAAGCTCAGATGGGTCAGTCCACTCCAAACATCATTACAATAGAAATGTGTGTTCTCTCCGGCTGCAGCTTCCGGCTGTTTGATGAGAAGAAAGACGTGTTGATCCTGCTGTTTCTGGAGGAGATCCCGGCCCGGCAGCTGTCTCCATACCACCGCATGAGGAAGCTGTTGAAGAAACGCACCTACCTGAGCTGGCCTCAGGCTGGCCAACACCCAGGAGTCTTCTGGCAGAACGTCCGGAGAGCTCTGGAGACCGGGGACGCTCGTAACGAGGATACAGACCCACTGACTGGACCAGCAGGATGCTGAGATTCAGATCAGACCTTCAATGTTAAGAACAGTGACCGAGGAAAACTCGATTAAAATACTATACTGTGACTGAAAAAAATTCCCCTCATTTCTTTACATTTTGCAGGAAAATGGGAGATCAGTGCAGAGATTCATTGAAATGTGCAAATATACATGGAAATACAGTAGATAAGGCAACACCAGTTTGTGTAGTATTAATGAGCTTTGGTGTGACCACCTTTATTCTTCAGCTCAGCCTGAACTCTCTGAGGCAGCTTTGTGTAATTTCTTTAAGCAGCCTTCAGCAAAAGTTCTTCAGGCTTCTTGAAAGACATTCAAAGTTCTTCTTTGGATGTTGGCGGCCTTTTTTTTTTGTTTTTTTCCATTCTCTGTCAAGATGATCCCACACTGCGTCAATAATGTGGAGGTCCAGGCTCTGGGGAGGCCAGTCCCTGGCTGATAGTGTTACATTGTGTTTTTCTCTGTCCAGGTATGCTTTTACTGCACTGGCAGTGTGTTTGGGATCGTTGTCATGCTGAATAACGAAAATAAAACCACTGCCAAATCTCATGGTACATTTCTGTGTTCATAATTCCATCAATTTTGAAAAGATCCCCAACACCACTGGCTGAAATGCAGCCTAAACCATGACAGAGCCTCCACCGTGTTTTGCAGATGGCTGTAGACACTCTACCTCTCCTGACCGTCTCCATTCATACTCATGATGATTTGAGCCAAAACCTTCACATTTGGATTGATCGCTCCATCAGACCTGTTGCCAACACAGTGCAGAGCAGCTACCTAAACTCTGCTCCCAGTGAGGTCGATTATCTCGTCAATAGTTTTACATCCTCACTGCATATAACTTTGGATACTGTGGCTCCTCTGAAAAGGAAAGCTTCAAATCAGAAGTGCCTGACTCCGTGGTATAATTCACAAACGCACAGCTTAAAGCAGATAACCCGAAAGCTGGAGAGGGAATGGCGTCTCACTAAATTAGAAGATGCTCATTTAGCCTGGAAAAAGAGTTTGTTGCTCTATAAAAAAGCCCTCCGTAAAGCTAGGACATCTTACTATTCATCATTAATTGAAGAAAATAAGAACAACCCCAGGTTTGTTTTCAGCACTGTAGCCAGGCTGACAAAGAGTCAGAGCTCTGTAGAGCCGAGTATTCCTTTCACGTTAACTAGTAGTGACTTCGTGGATTTCTTTACAAATAAAATTTTAGACATTCGAGAAAAAATTATTCATAACCATCTCAAAGATTATTCTTCATGTTCGGCTGCTTTCAGCACTGCTGGTATTTGTTTAGACTCTTTTGCTCCAGTTGATCTTTCAGAGTTAACTTCAATAGTTACTTCCTCCAAACCAGCAACATGTTTGTTAGATCCCATTCCTACTAGACTGTTCAAAGAAGTCTTTCCAATTATTGATGCTTCAATCTTGTTCATTTGTTCATGTAAATGGGGAGTCTTCTTCACACACTAAGGTTAATTATGGAGTTCCACAGGGTTCTGTGCTAGGACCAATTTTATTTACATTATACATGCTTCCCTTAGGCAGTATTATTAGAAAGCATTGCATCAATTTTCATTGTTATGCAGATGATACTCAGCTTTACCTATCAATGAAGCCAGATGACACACATCAATTAATTAAACTGCAGGAATGTCTTAAAGATATTAAGGCCTGGATGACCTCTAATTTCCTGCTTCTAAATTCAGATCAAACTGAAATTCTTGTTCTCGGCCCCACAAATCTTAGAAACATGGTGTCTAACCAGATACTTACTCTGGATGGCATTACTTTGGCCTCCAGTAACACTGTGAGAAATCTTGGAGTCATTTTTGACCAGGATATGTCCTTCAATGCACATATTAAACAAATATGCAGGACCGCTTTTTTGCATTTGCGCAATATTTCTAAAATTAGAAACATCCTTTCTCAGAGTGATGCTGAAAAGCTCATTCATGCATTTATTACTTCTAGGCTGGATTATTGTAATTCATTATTATCAGGCTGTCCTAAAAGCTCCCTGAAAAGTCTTCAGCTGATCCAAAATGCTGCAGCTAGAGTACTGACAGGGACTAGAAAGAGAGAGCAGATTTCTCCCATATTGGCTTCTCTTCATTAGCTCCCTGTTAAATCTAGAATAGAATTTAAAATTCTTCTCCTCACATACAAGGTCTTGAATAATCAGGCACCATCTTATCTCAAAGAGCTCATAGTACCATATCACCCCAACAGAGCACTTCGCTCTCAGACTGCTGGCTTACTTGTGGTTCCTAGGATACTTAAGAGTAGAATGGAAGGCAGAGCCTTCAGCTTTCAGGCGCCTCTTCTGTGGAACCAGCTCCCAGCTTGGATTCAGGAGACAGACACCCTCTCTATTTTTAAGATTAGGCTTAAAACTTTCCTTTATGATAAAGCTTATAGTTAGGGCTGGATCAGGTGACCCTGAACCCTCCCTTAGTTATGCTGCTATAGGCCTATTCTGCTGGGGGGTTCACATAATGCACTGTTTCTCATTCACCTTATTTACTTTGTTTATACTCCACTCTGCATTTAATCATTAATTGATATTAATCTCTGGCTCTCTTCCACAGCATGTCTTTCTCTCCCCTCAGCCCAACCGGTCGCGGCAGATGACCCCCCCTCCCTGAGCCTGGTTCTGCTGGAGGTTTCTTCCTGTTAAAAGGGAGTTTTTCCTTCCCACTGTCACCAAGTGCTGCTCATAGGGGGTCGTTTTGACTGTTGGGTTTTCTCTGTATTATTGTAGGGTCTTTACCCACAATACAAAGCGCCTTGAGGCGACAGTTTGTTGTGATTTGGCGCTATATAAATAAAATTGAATTGAATTGAATTGATTTTCAGTCCAGGTCTTGTGTAATGTGGCATACCTGAGCCTTTACTCCCGTTTTCCCTTCTTTACTAATGGCTTCCTGACAGCTTCCCTTCCACTGAGACCATTTCTGATGAGGCTTCAGTGAACAGCAGATGATCAGCTGAAAGTCCACATGCATCTCTCAGGTCCTGTGTCAGGTCTTTGCTGGATTCCTTTCTTATTCTTAAGGACACATTGCTCTCTTATGTGTCAACACAACACTGATTCATCCCCCAAGTTTGGAGCCTTTTTATGCTTGAATGATTCACAGGTCAGAGTTAAGTCAATGTCAGTTTTATTTCTATCGCACATTTAAAAACAAGGTTAACAAAGTGCTTTACAAGTTAGTTACAAAATTATGCAGACACCCATCTCCCCTATGTGAATCTTGTCTGTCCTCCTCTTGGATGGCTGTTCTGAACAAATTTCATTGTATGTATAATGACAGTAAAGTTCTATTCTATTGTTGAACATTGTGTTTCTTGAACAGGAGTCTCTTGCAAATGAAACAATGAGTCCAAATGGGACAACCTGTAAAAATAAAAGGTAAATCAAAAATAATCAAGATAAAAATGTAGATCAATAAAATAAATACAGTAAAACATAAAACAAATACAATAAATGTTACTAAAAATAGACTAGAGCAAAACACACAACATAAAACCTGATGGAACTCAAAGTGAATTTGAATTAAAATCCAAGATAAAAAAGGTGAGTTTTGGAATGAGATTTAAATGGCTGTATAGACTCTGTAGTGTGATTATCAAGTTACAGATTCTTCCAGAGTTAAACTTTGAAAACCCAATCTCCTCTATGTTGAAACCTTGGCTGCACCCATGCCATTCCATTTAAAACTTTAAAAGAAAGTAAAAGAATCTTAAAATCAATACAAAATAGGAAGGGGAGTCAATGTAAACTTACTAAAACTGGAATTATGTGATCAAGCTTTCAAGTACCTGTTAAAAGATATGCTGCAGCATTTTGGAAAAACTGCAAATGATGGAGAGATGACTGCTCAAGACCCAAATACAAAGAATTGCAGTAGTGCAATCTAGAGGTGATGAAGTCATGAATACATTTTATGAGGTGTTTTAGAGGATTTTGCTTTAGAAATTTGGCACCACTAATAAAAACTGGTCTTCAAAATTGGGTTCACTTGCTTCTCAAATTTAAAGGTTTTCTGACAGTTGGGGAACCATGAGAAGCAAGAGGGCCAAGGCTATCAGTTAACTTATTCAAAGGAATATGATGTCCAAATACAATAGTTTCAGCTTGTGTGTTAACCAGTTTTTGACCTTGTGTAGACACAGGCTGCAGCAGAACAGAAGCATCCGATTTACTAGGGAAATAAAGTTGGATGCTTCTGCTCTAGAATATGTCATCACATAACAATGAAAGGGATTATTTTACTTCTTGAAAATTGATCCCAAAAGCAGCATATATAATAAAAATTAAAAAGGGCCCGAAACAGACCCCTGAGGGATGCCACAATAAAGGAGGAGTCATCTACCTCCAGGGCTATAGAAATAGACCTCTCAGACAAATATGACTTAATAACATAACTGTGCCTGACCAATAGCATGCTCAGGACTTGACAAAAGAATATTGGGATCAACCATCTCAAAGGCAGCAGTCAAGATTAAAATAACAAAAACAGCAGACTCAGCAGTTAAAAAAAGCTCATTAAAAACTATTAAAAGTGGTGTCTCAGTGCTGTGGTGGATCTAAAACTGGACTGAAACTCTTCACAAACACCTTAAGTATCTAAAAAGTTTTGAAGTTGTTAAAAACAACCTTTTCCAAAATTTTGGACATAAAAGGTAGTTTAGAAATTAGCCAGTAATTAAAAAAGCCGCGTGGATCAAAATGTCTCTCTCTAAAAACAGGCTTCACAAAAGCATGTTTGAAAGCAGCTGGTGGTTTAACAAATATAAAATCATTCCTCTGAAAATGGTCAGGAACAGCAACTGGACTGAAAATAAGTGAAAAAGTAACCGATATCTAAAGAACAACTTCAAATTACCTTCGGAACACACGAAAACTATTGCTCTAGAGCACTTCAGTAATTACATGAATGTTTGGCTCCTTGGAAGCAAAACATACAAAAATCAGTGGTGGCTCAGGACTTTTGCACAGTACTGTATTCCTGAAGAAAACTGGGTCAAAGCATCAGTGAGAAAAACCAGATTAATCAGAATCAGAATCAGAATCTTTATTGTCATTGTACACAGAAGTTGCACAACGAAATTTAAAATGCATTCCTTTCTAGGTGCCTCAGACAATAAATATGCTGTCAGAGAAATTTTGTGGTGCTGAAGGGAAAGTGAACTCAACGCAAAAGAATTACTGTATATGTCACCAAAGTAAAGGATGATTCTGATGTTTTCAGCCTGCAGTGTGTTCCATTAATGTGTCTCTAGGGCCATGCTTAGAGACTCAATGAAAGGTCATAGCTTTAAAATAGAAGCCTGTTGCACGCAGAGTTTGAGGAACAGTGTTTGTGTGTCAGATGACAATGATCTTATCTTCTTCCTGTTTGAATGTAAAACAGTTCACAAAAGTGTGACACACAGAGAAAGCATTATCTTCCTGTCTTTGTATAAATGCCCTGCTGACCACTCACAGGGTTGGAAACTCCAGGCCACAGTCACCTTTTCACGTTCATACGGGACTGTACTCTTTGGTACCAAATCTGCCTGCAGCCACAACTACAACCAGTTCAGAATGAGGAACTAAGGCAGCTGCTGTCAGATGAGACGATGGAGGTCCGGCCCATGTCCTCGTCATCTTTCATAGAAATATTAGAGAAGTGAGAAGACGCCGCCATCTTCACTGCTGAGATGATGAGCTGTGAGTATCAAACATTTATTCTTCTGTCACTATTAAAATATACAGTGCTTACAAATTTATTAGACCACCACCCAGTTTAAGTTTTCTGCCACAAAATAACAGTATTGCTAATTTGTATGTTTCTGTAATGGTTAGGGGATAAGTATGCAAAAGCTCTTTAACTGAAATGTATTTTTAATGCTGAACTGCATTATCTGTGAATTTTAAAATTTACAGTTTAACCAAAAAAAGCAGAAAAAAAAAAAAAAAAAGAAACACACAATTTTAATAGTTATAATGGGTTAAGATGTGAAATTACAGTTATTGATTAGCAGTCCAGAAAAGAAAAATTAGTTTAGTGCAGGGATCCTCAAATCCAGGCCTCGAGGGCCGGTGTCCTGCAGGTTTTAGATGTGTCCCTGATCCAACACACCTGATTCAAATGGCTGAATTACCTCCTCAGTATGCAGTCAGGTTCTCCAGAGTCCTGCTAATGACTTCTATATTTGACTCAGGTGTGTTGGATCAGGGACACATCTAAAACCTGCAGGACACCAGACCTCGAGGCCTGGATTTGAGGATCCTTGGTTTAGTGGTTTATTTGTTTCTGATGTCTCAGAGAAGTCCACTGTGCCAGCTCAAAAATGAGTATAAAACTGTGAATTGCTGAATGAATATTTTTAGTTTTAAACGCGTTTTTGACAGATTTCTGAAATATTTGTATTGTCTTGTTTTTAGGTGGTGGTCGAATAAATTATCTAAACACTGTAACTCATTTGAAAAGAAGCAAACAAATATTACCTCTTAATAATTCTCCAATAATGCAGTGAAAGAGAAGAGTAAAATCTGTGCAGTAGCATTTACACAGTGATGGTGTTTGGCAGATACAGACAATACAATTTATGATGTCTATTTAACAGATATGGAAGAGTATAGTATGGTACAGTATAGCACTCAGACTATCAAATAAAAGCACAATAATACCATTAAAGTATACCCATGTGGTATCTTTGCCGTTGTGCATCTGGTGGTTATTTTGTCGCTTTTGTGATTTTTGCCACGTTTTTACAAGCTGAGGGTATTTAAGCTGCGGTGATATGTGTCTACTGTTGGTCACTGTGAGCTGTGTGGGAGGGAAGGCTGGGCCCCAGAATGCAGGACTCTGAACACAAACCTCAACTTAAAAGGCGGTTTATGAGTGAAAAGACAAGAAACACTGAATACAACTAAAGTGGGCTGGACGGGTGCAGGAACACAACACAAAGCTAAGGCGACACACAGCAGGGAAACACACAGGGAAACAACAACACAAAGAACTGACACAGACTGAGGACTTAAATACAAACACAGGATGATAAGAGGATCGAGAACAGGTGGAGACACAGCTGGGAATAATTAAACAGGACAAGACCAGGAAGTAAACTAAATACAAGACAGACGAGACTGAGACTGAAAGTAAAACAGGAAACAAGCAGGAACGGGACCCCACTGGGAATAAAACTCAGTACAGCAACACAGGAGGCCAGGGACATGACAGAGGGACAGAACGCACACTAGACACAGAGACGCAGGGGAGACTGAAAAACAGGGAACCAGGAGGTCAGTAATATTAATGATAACTAATAACTTGGACATAGAAAGCTGATAACCAAGAATCCGAACAATGAACACATTTAGGAACATAATGAAAACAGAACCTAAAACACAAAACACTGGACATGTGGCCCAGGACCAGGACCCTGTCAGTCATATCCAGGTTTGAAATGGCAGTCTAACTCTGAGGCGGGGGGGGGTGTTGTGTAACTGCTGTGCAGCAGTCAGGATTGGACCCAACTCAGGAGACGAGGAAGTTAGTTTATACAGCTTTCTTTGCTGAAACTTGACACTTGAAGGCTCAGTGCACACAGCGGGAATCTAATGATGACAATGCAACAAGGAACAAGGGACAAATGGAGACAATATACACACCAAGGGTATACTGAGGGCACAAAACATAACTTACCCACACACAAGACTCAGATAACTAAACTAAGCACAGAACTGAAACATGATCAAACGTATTCTAATGGAAACAAACGATAAGAAACCAAACCCAGGATCACAGAAAATAAGGCAACAAAACCTAAAAACAGAGGTGGCAAAAGTACTGACATTCTGTACTTAAGTAGAAGTACAAGTACTTGTGTTAAAAAATACTTTGGTAAAAGTCGAAGTACTGGTTCAACTTCTTTGCTTAAGTAAAAGTAAAAAAGTACAGGCTCTGAAATTTACTCAAAGTAAGAAAGTAAAAGTAGCTCTTTGGAGGACGTTTCTACCTGCTATTTTTGTGTAAAGCTAACTGAACCTTATTACATATTATTGTAATAATATAAAATAATACATGAGAACACAAATGTTATTCCAATCTAAATTTGAATTCTAATGAATGCACTCAGCTTGAATCACAAACTGTGAAAGGGAATTTAAACACAGCTCTATTCTCTGTGTCCTCCATAGTAGAGGGTGACTGTGCCTCCACCTAAACACCAACATGAGGATACTCAGGGGTTACAGTGGGATTCAGAAGGTGGAGGAACCCTAAGATCAGCTGTAGTGGCTCTGCATGGGGAGAAGAACCACAGCTTTCTATTGTAGCTGCAGTAAATGATGTTGGTGTGCAGGCTGTGATCAGCTGACCTGCTGCTGCTGCTCTGAGGTTTACTGCTCTGTGTGGATGAAGTGAACTCACAAAGATGTAACCCAGTATTTCACAGCTATCTGAGCTGATCTCCATCCCCTACACTGACAGCATACAGGCTGTAGAAATGTTGGACTCAGTGAATGAATCTCAGCATCAGCAGCTTTGATTCAAACTCATCTCTGCTGCACTGATGTAACCTGTAACTCTGACCATGAACACAAAGTGCACCAACACAGAGCTTTACTGTAAATACAGTACAACAAGATAACCTATTTATTACACACTAAACTGCAGTATTTTCATACAATCTTTGAATAACACAAAGTCAGCATACTTCTGTTTATTTTCCAGTCCTTACCTTTAACTCTAACCTCTCTTCTTCCTCTCCTGTCCTCTTTCTCCATCTCTGAGTGAACTTCTCTCTCTTTGCTCTCCCTGAAATACAGCAGCTCTTCTTTTAGCTCGCAGACACACTGTGTGACAAACTGCACACACTTTGTGTGTTTGCTGATATTTGTTGAGCATTTAGAAACGTTGCATTTACCTGCCACACGTTACTCCCTTTATGCTCGCTCCTCTTCAGTAGCGCTAGCTAAGCTGTTTATGTGCCGCGAGCACAACTTACGGATTCGGTCCGGCCCGATTATAGCGCTATAAATGATACATTAATTATATGGGTTTGTGTATTTAATCCCTTTGTACCCGATAAGCCCCGGTGATGGAGGATACGCCAGTACGATTGTCTCATATATGTTAATATTCCTCCGTTTAGGCTCAGATCGCTTGATGACTGACGGCGCACTGACCGGAAACGCAAACTTCTCCCTGACATGTTAAAAAGTAACGAGTCTGTTTTGAAAATGTAAGAAGTGGAAAGTACCGATACTTGTATAAAAATGTAGGGAGTAAAAGTAAAAAGTACTCAGAAAAATAAATACTCAAGTAAAGTACAGATACCTAAAAAATCTACTTAAGTACAGTAACGAAGTATTAGTACTTCGTTACTTCCCACCTCTGCCTAAAAAACACTGGGACACAGACCCAGGACCATGACAGGGTGCTTAGTGGTTTAATGAAAAGTTAGAATAAAACAGCTGAAATCAGAGGGAGGGGCAAATTGCATCCTGGTCACGATCTTATTTATGTAACTCCCAATTAATAAAAAAAAATCAGCAACAGTTGATAAAGCTCATAGTTACAATTTAAATTGACGGTTGTAATGTCAAAATATGTCCATCCGTGAACTTCCACAGAGAAATGGTTCTTCTGTCATGGTGAGTGGACACAGGCCAAAGACCATAACTAAGAAATGAGGGGTCACAGACTCAGGAAATTGACATCTTCAAAGTAATTGTCCTAATTAAACAGTTCCAACTGAATATAACTGCAGCTCTGAGTATTTTGTCATTCTCTGAAGTTTTGTGTGTCTTTGTAGTTGATTTGTGTATTATCAAAACTGTTTAACTCATTTTATTTGTCTTTATGTCTCCTCTCCAGATGTTTCCTCCTCGCAGTAACTCCACAAACATGCTCACAATGGGATGTTGGTATTCAAACATCATTCTGAGACATCTTGTCTTACCTCTGCTTTATTTTAACCCTTCACTGTCTTACTCACTGAAAAACTGCACCATTGATTATCGTGAGAATCCCTCTGCTGATGTTTCTTTGGACTGTACAAACCGTGAACTTCTGACTGTCCCTGATGACCTCCCCAGAGATGCTGTCTCAGTAAAACTCTTCAACAATAAGCTTGAGAAAATTCACAGAGACGACTTTGGTGACATGCCAAAGCTGATACATGTGAGCCTTGACTTGAATAAAATTGCTCATGTGGACGATGGAGCTTTCATCTGTCTGGTGGCATTGAAAAAACTCTGCATGCGGGATAACAGACTCACCAACCTGACAGGTGGCCTCTTTCAGGGACTGTCCAACCTCACCATGCTCGATCTGCGTAGGAACCAGATTCAGTTCATTCATAAGATGACCTTTCAGCACCTGACCAGCTTAGAAACTGTGTTGCTGGACTCCAACAGGCTCCAACAAGTCACCAGCATTCAGTCCATCCTGCAGCTACCTCACATTCAGAAGCTGACCATTAGTTCCAATCTGTTTTCATCCTTTCAGACCAAAGATCTGCCACCCAATGTGTCCTCTAGTCTGACAATGTTGGATGTGTCTTCTAATAAGCTGAAAGAGTTCAGCATCACAACACCAATATTTCCTCATCTACAAACGATAGACCTATCTCATATCTCGGGCCTGAAATGGGATATACCTGACAAGATATTCCTAAGGAACATAACTCAGCTGTATCTTAGTTTTCCTCTGATGTCCTTTGAAAAGTTCCAAAAAATCTTGCAGAATCTCAACTCAGTGATCCATCTGAGATTGAATTATATGGACGCCTGGATTAGAAAAGGTCTTCTATCTGTCATCTGCAAAGTACCAACACTCAGAAGGCTCGATCTATACTATAACCATCTCACCAAGTCCATTGCAGAACTTGTAACTTGCTCACAGCTCACTGAGCTTGATCTGTCTATTACTCATATCAAGGAGCTCCCAAAAGGCACGATATACTCTATGAAGCAGCTAACTTACCTGACTTTGGATACCAACATGCTCACCAATGTGCCAGATGACATTAAGAGCCTCTCCTCCCTCAAGATCCTGAATATGAATGATAACCATATTTCCAAGTTGGACTGTGAAGTTTTCTCAAACACATCAAACCTCACAGAACTTTACCTGAACGAAAACCTCATTGTCAACCTCGAAGGCTGTGTCTTTGAAAATCTTAATGACCTGAAGGTTTTAGACCTGAGTCAGAACCGGCTGCAGACTTTTGGAGGCACGTTCAAAGTTGGTGTGCAGAAACTGGAGTTCTTGGATTTAAGCAATAACTTTCGATCTGTTTTTGAAAGAGGAGATTTTCAACATCTACAATCCCTGAAATATTTGAATGTTTCTTCAGATAATATTAGAAGACTGGCATGTAAGGTGTTTGATGGACTGAACAATATGGAAGCCCTCAGTGTGACTTTTTCAAATGAGAATGGCAATGACCTTAAAGGACACTCAGAAAATCATTCACTCAGCTTCAATACTGACAGCACTTTCAAAACTCGCCATTCTAACAAGTACGAAGCCTCCTGCACTTTAAAATCTTTAAAAATTTTCACAGTACTTTGCAAACACTATCAGTGCTACCTCCCCTTTAAGGAACTGAGTGAAATGCTTCAGTCTATGATACATTTAGAGGACTTCAGAGCTGAGAATGTCCAGCTTACTGCTCTTGAGACTGACATGTTTCAATTCAATCGCCATCTCAAAAGTCTGACCATCCAGAATGCTGATCTGTTTAATGTGAAACCTGAGCTTTTTATGCCAATCCCAAACCTGCAAGCTCTGGATCTTTCTCAGAGTAGTCTTAAAACTTTGGATTTTCTGATGTTGGCCAACCTGTCTGCACTCAGATATCTGAATCTCGGGTACAATGAAGTGACTGTAATCAATGAGGAGGTTTTCCAGTTTCTACCTGCACTAACCTTCCTGGACCTGGACCATAACCCTTTCACTTGTGACTGCTTGAATGCTGGCTTCATCCACTGGGTGAAGAGCAACAAGCAAACTCAGGTCGGAAACGCCCATCAGTACGCTTGTTCTTTTCCAGTCACTGAACAAGGAAAAATGTTGCTGGACTTTGACATCCAGGCCTGTTGGATGGGCACCAACTTCATTTGCTTCATTTCCAGCATGTGTCTGGTTCTTCTAACTCTCCTTATCTCCTTCATCTACTCCTTTCTGAGGTGGCAAATAACTTACACCTTCCTATTGTTCTGGGCTTTCCTCTATGACAGACGACATAGGAAGAAGGGAGCTCCTCATCGCTATGATGCCTTTATCTCCTACAATGTCCATGACGAGGACTGGGTTTATCAAGAGATGCTTCCAGTGCTGGAAGGAGAGCAGGGCTGGAGACTCTGTCTGCACCACAGGGACTTCCAACCAGGTAAAGTTCCTATTTTGATTGTTGTTGTCTCATCTTACTTTATTTATTTTCTTTTTTTGGGGGGTGGGGAGGGGGTGGGGGGGCGGGGGGGTTGTGTCTTTAATATGAATTATGATTTTGGTTAAAAAACTCCAATCACCAAAACAGATTTGGTTATAAAGGCTGTAGATTGGAGACTTTAGCTTGAGACTGTCCTACTGTCTACCCCAGATATGTGCCTATGCATTTACAACAAGTGTGTTCAGTTTTAAACAGTTCAGTTTTAGCATTTTAAAACAGTCTGCAGTTGGATAAGCAGATGAATGATTTGTAATAGACCTGAATACGGTGTCAGTAAGATCTTGAGTGCTGTTTGGGAGAAAAAGCTTTGAAGTCTGGAAATATTGCATCTGTAAAAAAAAAAAAAAAAAAAAAAAAAAAAAAAAAGCAGGCTGTGTGGTATTACTGGTTTGGGAGATAAACAAATGAACATTTCCCAATATCTCCCCAAAACATTTGGATTTTGGTGGAAACAGGAACCCAAAACTTACCAGGCAAGTGTGGTATTTAAGACCATGAGAAGATCTTTACGTTTATTTCCACTAAAGTAATGAAATCTGCACAGGTGTCAGTGACCTGAAGACATCCAGTAAAAACAGAGATACAAGTGTTTAAATTTTCATAGCATTAATCATTGGGGAGGCAAAATTAATCTAAATAAGGAGATAAGTAACAGTGGTCTCAGCACTGCACATCCATGTGAATACTGAATATGAATAAGAAGCTGCCTGAAGATAATCCAGAGAGAATCTTAATATGATATAATTAAACAAATTAAACAAAATGTAAATAAGGTGAAATTAGAAAAGTAGACTTTGTGCACTATAAATATTAGACAGCTTTGGTCACCTGTGCTTCACATGAAAGACACCAATTTGTCTGAAACACTCACCATTTACTCTCTGAGCTGTAGTTAAATGTGAAAAAATGCAGCCCAAACCAGGAACAGGAAATGGTTGTGTTCAAATAAAAATGGTGCTTCCTGCAGCAATCAACACATTTCAAAAGCTTTACTTTAAAGGCAAACAATCTCTATTCCTCATTTGCAACACACTTTTAATAGTTTCACTGCCACTTGGTGAGTCTTTGCAGACAAGTCTTTGTTTTCCATGTAAACTACAGGTGACCACAGCAATCTGCTAGCAACCAAAGAAAGAGGTTTTCAGTGCAGCACTATATACCACTTGCAACCAGTTTGATACTAGGTTAGGCTGTCCTAAAAGCTCCCTGAAAAGCCTTCAGCTGATCCAAAATGCTGCAGCTAGAGTACTGACAGGGACTAGAAAGCGAGAGCAGATTTCTCCCATATTGGCTTCTCTTCATTGGCTCCCTGTTAAATCTACAATAGAATTTAAAATCCTTCTCCTCACATACAAGGTCTTGAATAATCAGGCCCCATCTTATCTCAAAGACCTCATAGTCCCATATCACCCCAACAGAGCACTTCGCTCTCAGACTGCTGGCTTACTTGTGGTTCCTAGGATACTTAAGAGTAGAATGTGAGGCAGAGCCTTCAGCTTTCAGGCCCCTCTTGGATCTCCCAGCTTGGATTCAGGAGACAGACGCCCTCTCTATTTTTAAGATTATGCTTAAAACTTTCCTTTATGATCAAGCTTATAGTTAGGGCTGGATCAGGTGACCCTGAACCCTCCCTTAGTTATGGTGCGGTAGACCTAGGCTGCTGGGGGGGTCCCATCACTGCTGATGGTTTGTTTAAGGTTTGCTTTAAATTCAAAGTAAATGTCCAACAGTGTTACAAACAAACCCAGAGACAGGAACCCAGTAAAAGTGGTTTTCAAAAAACATCTGATGGCTACATACATGCACATGTGCTGCATTTGCAGGTATATCCATCATAGAGAACATCACAGACGCAATCTACAGCAGCAGGAAGACCATCTGTGTGATCAGCCACCATTACCTGCAGAGTGAGTGGTGCTCCAGAGAGATCCAGATGGCCAGGTGTGGGCGCTGTCTTCCATTTTCTGTCTTTTGGTCAGGTTGCAGATTGCTTTCTGTTTAGTTTAATTAAAGAACTGCAGAGCAAAATTAGTTAATAATTTTGTTTATTTTTACTGGTACAGTATGCTTGATTAGATTAGATTAAAATGTGCAAAGCAACGAAATGCAGAGCGCATCCAACCAGAAGTGCTTAAGCAGTGATTAAAAAAAGGCCATATGAAACAAACAGAAAATGTGGGAGGAATCTTTTGTGACGTTTATTGCTTTGCTGAGACAACTCTTCATGTAGATGTCTCTAAAGACAGGAAGTGAAGCTCCGGCAATACTCTCAGCAGTTATCACCTTCAGAGACAGAGCAGTTCCCATACCAGACTGTAACACAGCTGGCCAGGATGCTTTCAGTGGTGCAGCAGTAGAAGTTCACTGGGATGTCTGAAGAGAGGTGGTTTTTCTTCAGTGTTGTGGGGAAGAACAGGCCCTGGTGGCCCTTTTTGCCCAGGCTGGAGCAGTTAGTCATCCAGATGAGGTCCTGTGAGAAGCTGAGCACACACTCCACTGCTACACCATTGATGTGATTGATGTGGATGGATGGATGAGTGACCACATTCCTCTTGAAGTCCACAATCAGCTCCTTGGTCTTTTGAATGTTAAGGAATGTTGTCATTGCACCACGCAGCCAGATGATCTACCAACTCCTTGTTGTTCCTGATGAGGCCAGTCACCTCAGGATGTGTTATCCGCTGTTTGCTAATGGCTGCATATAGTTGTTTCCATGCAAGCTTAGTAACAGCATAGGATGGTGTGAATACAGCAGTGACTATAACGCATGTGAGTTCTCGAGGGAGATAATAAAGTCTACACTTAACCATGAGAGACTCCACATTAGGTGTCTTTCGGAGTTAGTACACCAAGTTCTGTAGTCCTGTCTGCACGGTGTGAAGCATCCTGTTAACTCAATACATTGTCTGGATAACTGCTGTTTAACCATGTCTCCATGAAGATCATGGCATTTATTGTTTTTTAATGCAAAGTCGTAATTCGTCCATTTTGTTCACAGAGACCCAACATTAGTGAGGAACATGCTGGGTAAGGTGTTAGCTTTAGCTTAGCTCATATTCCTCCATGCTTACCGTGCCTTTGTATACGGCCTCAGCGCTGTCTGCAAGAGCATCCGCCCGGCTGGGAAGAGGGGCAGCCTCCAGTGTTCTCCGAGATGAGATTGGTGATAAAATTGTTAGTTTGGTGTTTTAATGTCAAAGAGCTCCTGTCTGCAGTGCTTTTCTGAACAAACAGTCCACTTAGGAACAGGCAGATAGATATTCTCTGAAAAAGATGATTTGAATGTTGTAAAATTACTATCTTGCAGTTGTTGCAGCAAATGTAGAATTTTCCCGGTGAAATGTAGCTCAGTATTTTATAGAGAGTGAGTAAAAATTTGAATGTGAATGTAATGTAAATATGATAACATTGAATTGTTTGCCATTCAATATTTAAAAATATGAATTGAAGCCATCTTGTAAGCTCAGATGGGTCAGTCCACTCCAAACATCATTACAATAGAAATGTGTGTTCTCTCCGGCTGCAGCTTCCGGCTGTTTGATGAGAAGAAAGACGTGTTGATCCTGCTGTTTCTGGAGGAGATCCCGGCCCGGCAGCTGTCTCCATACCACCGCATGAGGAAGCTGTTGAAGAAACGCACCTACCTGAGCTGGCCTCAGGCTGGCCAACACCCAGGAGTCTTCTGGCAGAACGTCCGGAGAGCTCTGGAGACCGGGGACGCTCGTAACGAGGATACAGACCCACTGACTGGACCAGCAGGATGCTGAGATTCAGATCAGACCTTCAATGTTAAGAACAGTGACCGAGGAAAACTCGATTAAAATACTATACTGTGACTGAAAAAAATTCCCCTCATTTCTTTACATTTTGCAGGAAAATGGGAGATCAGTGCAGAGATTCATTGAAATGTGCAAATATACATGGAAATACAGTAGATAAGGCAACACCAGTTTGTGTAGTATTAATGAGCTTTGGTGTGACCACCTTTATTCTTCAGCTCAGCCTGAACTCTCTGAGGCAGCTTTGTGTAATTTCTTTAAGCAGCCTTCAGCAAAAGTTCTTCAGGCTTCTTGAAAGACATTCAAAGTTCTTCTTTGGATGTTGGCGGCCTTTTTTTTTTGTTTTTTTCCATTCTCTGTCAAGATGATCCCACACTGCGTCAATAATGTGGAGGTCCAGGCTCTGGGGAGGCCAGTCCCTGGCTGATAGTGTTACATTGTGTTTTTCTCTGTCCAGGTATGCTTTTACTGCACTGGCAGTGTGTTTGGGATCGTTGTCATGCTGAATAACGAAAATAAAACCACTGCCAAATCTCATGGTACATTTCTGTGTTCATAATTCCATCAATTTTGACAAGATCCCCAACACCACTGGCTGAAATGCAGCCTAAACCATGACAGAGCCTCCACCGTGTTTTGCAGATGGCTGTAGACACTCTACCTCTCCTGACCCTCTCCATTCATACTCATGATGATTTGAGCCAAAACCTTCACATTTGGATTGATCGCTCCATCAGACCTGTTGCCACTAATTTTCAGTCCAGGTCTTGTGTAATGTGGCATACCTGAGCCTTTACTCCCATTTTCCCTTCTTTACTAATGGCTTCCTGACAGCTTCCCTTCCACTGAGACCATTTCTGATGAGGCTTCAGTGAACAGCAGATGATCAGCTGAAAGTCCACATGCATCTCTCAGGTCCTGTGTCAGGTCTTTGCTGGATTCCTTTCTTATTCTTAAGGACACATTGCTCTCTTATGTGTCAACACAACACTGATTCTTCCCCCAAGTTTGGAGCCTTTTTATGCTTGAATGATTCACAGGTCAGAGTGAAGTCAATGTCAATTTTATTTCTATCGCACATTTAAAAACAAGGTTAACAAAGTGCTTTACAAGTTAGTTACAAAATTATGCAGACACCCATCTCCCCTATGTTAATCTTGTCTGTCCTCCTCTTGGATGGCTGTTCTGAACAAATTTCATTGTATGTATAATGACAGTAAAGTTCTATTCTATTCTATTCTATATTGTTGAACATTGTGTTTCTTGAAAAGGAGTCTCTTGCAAATGAAACAGTGAGTCCCAATGGGACAACCTGTCATTGACCTTGTGTAGACAGTTAAACAGAGGCTGCAACAGAACAGAAGCATCCAACTTAATGAGGAAATTACAGTTGGATGTCATCACATAACAATGACTTCTTGAAAATTGATCCCAAAAGCAGCATATATAATAAAAATTAAAAAGGGCCCGAAACAGACCCCTGAGGGATGCCACAATAAAGGAGGAGTCATCTACCTCCAGAGCTATAGAAAAAGACCTCTCAGACAAATATGACTTAATAACATAACTGTGCCTGACCAATAGCATGCTCAGGACTTGACAAAAGAATATTGGGATCAACCATCTCAAAGGCAGCAGTCAAGATTAAAATAACAAAAACAGCAGACTCAGCAGTTAAAAAAAGCTCATTAAAAACTATTAAAAGTGGTGTCTCAGTGCTGTGGTGGATCTAAAACTGGACTGAAACTCTTCACAAACACCTTAAGTATCTAAAAAGTTTTGAAGTTGTTAAAAACAACCTTTTCCAAAATTTTGGACATAAAAGGTAGTTTAGAAATTAGCCAGTAATTAAAAAAGCCGCGTGGTAAGGGGAACTATGTGAGAGTGCTGTTTGTAGATTACAGCTCAGCATTCAACACCATAGTTCCCTCCAGGCTGGTCTCTAAGCTGCTGGACCTGGGCCTGGGCCCATCCCTGTGCAGGTGGGTTCACAGCTTCCTGACCAGCAGACCACAGGTGGTACGAGTGGGTCACCTCACCTCATCCTCCCTCACCCTCAACACTGGATCCCCCCAAGGCTGTGTGCTCAGCCCTCTGCTGTACTCACTGTACACCCATGACTGCGAGGCCACGTCAGAGTCCAACGTCATCATCAAGTTTGCTGACGACACTGCTGTTGTGGGACTAATCTCTCACAATGAGGAGACAGCCTACAGGAGAGAGGTCTCCCACCTGGAGAACTGGTGCCAGGAGAACCACCTCCTGCTCAACGTCAGCAAAACAAAGGAACTGATCGTGGACTTCAGCAGGAAGCAGCAGAGGGACTACCATCCACTTGTCATCAGTGGTGCTGAGGTGGAAAGAGTGGACACCTTCAAATACCTGGGAGTGACCATCTCACAGGACCTGTCCTGGACTCATCACATAAACATCACTGTGAAGAAGGCCAGACAGCGTCTCTACCTCCTCAGGCGGCTGAGAGACTTCAAGCTCCCACTCAAGGTGCTCAGGAACTTTTACACCTGCACCATCGAGAGCATCATGCATGGGAGCATCACCACCTGGATGGGAAACTGCACCAAGCAGGACTTCATGGCCCTAAAAAGGGTGGTTCGTTCAGCTGAACGGACCATCAGAACCACCCTCCCCAACCTGCAGGACATTTACACCAAGCAGTGCAGGCTGAGGGCCATGAAGATCCTAAAACAGCCCAGCCACCCCGGACACTCTCTCTTCTCCCTGCTCCCATCAGGCCGGCGTTACCGCTGCCTGAGGGCTAAGACTGAAAGGTTGAAGAAGAGTTTTTACCCACAAGCCATCCGTCTGCTCAACTCTGAGCCCTAACTGGACCATTATTGCACAGTGTAAATATTATAATTTAAAAAGTGTGTATAGTGTATAGTATATAGAGTATAGTGTATAGTGTGAATTACTTTTTTTTATTTTTATTCTTCTTATTTATATGTGTGTGTATATAAGGTTGCAGGTACAAAATACATTTCACTGTGCATTGTACTGTGTATAACTGTGCATGTGACAAATAAACACTATCTTATCTTGGATCAAAATGTCTCTCTCTAAAAACAGGCTTCACAAAAGCATGTTTGAAAGCAGCTGGTGGTTTAACAAATATAAAATCATTCCTCTGAAAATGGTCAGGAACAGCAACTGGACTGAAAATAAGTGAAAAAGTAACCGATATCTAAAGAACAACTTCAAATTACCTTCGGAACACACAAAAACTATTGCTCTAGAGCACTTCAGTAATTACATGAATGTTTGGCTCCTTGGAAGCAAAACATACAAAAATCAGTGGTGGCTCAGGACTTTTGCACAGTACTGTATTCCTGAAGAAAACTGGGTCAAAGCATCAGTGAGAAAAACCAGATTAATGCTGTCAGAGAAATTTTGTGGTGCTGAAGGGAAAGTGAACTCAACGCAAAAGAATTACTGTATATGTCACCAAAGTAAAGGATGATTCTGATGTTTTCAGCCTGCAGTGTGTTCCATTAATGTGTCTCTAGGGCCATGCTTAGAGACTCAATGAAAGGTCATAGCTTTAAAATAGAAGCCTGTTGCACGCAGAGTTTGAGGAACAGTGTTTGTGTGTCAGATGACAATGATCTTATCTTCTTCCTGTTTGAATGTAAAACAGTTCACAAAAGTGTGACACACAGAGAAAGCATTATCTTCCTGTCTTTGTATAAATGCCCTGCTGACCACTCACAGGGTTGGAAACTCCAGGCCACAGTCACCTTTTCACGTTCATAGGGGACTGTACTCTTTGGTACCAAATCTGCCTGCAGCCACAACTACAACCAGTTCAGAATGAGGAACTAAGGCAGCTGCTGTCAGATGAGACGATGGAGGTCCGGCCCATGTCCTCGTCATCTTTCATAGAAATATTAGAGAAGTGAGAAGACGCCGCCATCTTCACTGCTGAGATGATGAGCTGTGAGTATCAAACATTTATTCTTCTGTCACTATTAAAATATACAGTGCTTACAAATTTATTAGACCACCACCCAGTTTAAGTTTTCTGCCACAAAATAACAGTATTGCTAATTTGTATGTTTCTGTAATGGTTAGGGGATAAGTATGCAAAAGCTCTTTAACTGAAATTTATTTTTAATGCTGAACTGCATTATCTGTGAATTTTAAAATTTACAGTTTAACCAAAAAAAGCAGAAAACAAAAAAAAAAAAAAGAAACACACAATTTTAATAGTTATAATGGGTTAAGATGTGAAATTACAGTTATTGATTAGCAGTCCAGAAAAGAAAAATTAGTTTAGTGGTTTATTTGTTTCTGATGTCTCAGAGAAGTCCACAGTGCCGGCTCCAAAAATGAGTATAAAACTGTGAATTGCTGAATAAATATTTTTAGTTTTAAACGCGTTTTTGACAGATTTCTGAAATGTTTGTATACTGCTCAAAAAATAAAGGGAACACTCAAATAACACATCCTAGATCTGAATGAATGAAATATTCTCATTGAATTCTTTGTTCTGTACAAAGTTGAATGTGCTGACAACAAAATCACACAAAAATCATCAATGGAAATCAAATTTATTAACCAGTGGAGGTCTGGATTTGGAGTCAGACACAAAATTAAAGTGGAAAAACACACTACAGGCTGATTCAACTTTGATGTAATGTCCTTAAAACAAGTCAAAATGAGGCTCAGTATTGTGTGTAGGCTCCACGTGCCTGTATGACCTCCCTACAATGCCTGGGCATGCTCCTGATGAGGTGGCGGATGGTCTCCTGAGGGATCTCCTCCCAGACCTGGACTAAAGCATCCACCAACTCCTGGACAGTCTGTGGTGATACGTGACGGTGGATGGAGCGAGACATGATGTCCCAGATGTGTTCAATGGGATTCAGGTCTGGGGAACGGGCGGGCCAGTCCATAGCTTCAATGCCTTCATCTTGCAGGAACTGCTGACACACTCCAGCCACATGAGGTCTAGCATTGTCCTACATTAGGAGGAACCCAGGGCCAACCGCACCAGCATATGGTCTCATAAGGGGTCTGAGGATCTCATCTCGGTACCTAATGGCAGTCATGCTACCTCTGGCAAGCACATGGAGGGCTGTGCGGCCCTCCAAAGAAATGCCACCCCACACCATTACTGACCCACTGCCAAACCGGTCATGCTGAAGGATGTTGCAGGCAGCAAATCGCTCTCCACGGCGTCTCCAGACTCTGTCACGTTTGTCACATGTGCTCAGTGTGAACCTGCTTTCATCTGTGAAGAGCACAGGGCGCCAGTGGCTAATTTGCCAATCCTGGTGTTCTCTGGCAAATGCCAAGCGTCCTGCACGGTGTTGGGCTGTGAGCACAACCCCCATCTGTGGACGTCGGGCCCTCATACCATCCTCATGGAGTCGGTTTCTAACCGTTTGTGCAGACAAATGCACATTTGTGACCTGCTGGAGGTCATTTTGCAGGGCTCTGGCAGTGCTCCTCCTGTTCCTCCTTGCACAAAGGTGGAGGTAGCGGTCCTGCTGCTGGGTTGTTGCCCTCCTACGGCCTTCTCCACGCCTGCTGGTGTACTGGCCAGTCTCCTGGTAGCACCTCCAGCCTCTGGACACTACGCTGACAGACACAGCAAACCTTCTTGCCACAGCTCACATTGATGTGCCATCCTGGATGAGCTGCACTACCTGAGCCACTTGTGTGGGTTGTAGAGTCCATCTCATGCTACCACGAGTGTGAAAGCACCACCAACATTCAAAAGTGACCAAAACATCAGCCAGAAAGCATAGGTACTGAGAAGTGGTCTGTGGTCCCCACCTGCAGAACCACTCCTTTATTGGGTGTGTCTTGCTAATTGCCAATAATTTCCACCTGTTGTCTATTCCATTTGCACAACAGCATGTGAAATTGATTGTCACTCAGTGTTGCTTCCTAAGTGGACAGTTTGATTTCACAGAAGTTTACTTGGAGTTATATTGTGTTGTTTAAGTGTTCCCTTTATTTTTTTTGAGCAGTGTATTTTCTTGTTTTTAGGAGGTGGTCCTCTCCTCCTTCACACGGCACACGGTTTATTCACGGTGGTCGAATAAATTATCTAAACACTGTAACTCATTTGAAAAGAAGCAAACAAATATTACCTCTTAATAATTCTCCAATAATGCAGTGAAAGAGAAGAGTAAAATCTGTGCAGTAGCATTTACACAGTGATGGTGTTTGGCAGATACAGACAATACAATTTATGATATCTATTTAACAGATATGGAAGAGTATAGTATGGTACAGTATAGCACTCAGACTATCAAATAAAAGCACAATAATACCATTAAAGTATACCCATGTGGTATCTTTGCCATTGTGCATCTGGTGGTTATTTTGTCGCTTTTGTGATTTTTGCCACGTTTTTACAAGCTGAGGGTATTTAAGCTGCGGTGATATGTGTCTACTGTTGGTCACTGTGAGCTGTGTGGGAGGGAAGGCTGGGCCCCAGAATGCAGGACTCTGAACACAAACCTCAACTTAAAAGGCGGTTTATGAGTGAAAAGACAAGAAACACTGAATACAACTAAAGTGGGCTGGACGGGTGCAGGAACCAAACACAAAAATAAGGCGACACACAGCAGGGAAACACACAGGGAAACAACAACACAAAGAACTGACACAGACTGAGGACTTAAATACAAACACAGGATGATAAGAGGATCGAGAACAGGTGGAGACACAGCTGGGAATAATTAAACAGGACAAGACCAGGAAGTAAACTAAATACAAGACAGACGAGACTGAGACTGAAAGTAAAACAGGAAACAAGCAGGAACGGGACCCCACTGGGAATAAAACTCAGTACAATAACACAGGAGGCCAGGGACATGACAGGGTGCTTAGTGGTTTAATGAAAAGTTAGAATAAAACAGCTGAAATCAGAGGGAGGGGCAAATTGCATCCTGGTCACGATCTTATTTATATAACTCCCAATTAATTTAAAAAAAAAAAAATCAGCAACAGTTGATAAAGCTCATAATTACAATTTAAATTGATGGTTGTAATGTCAAAATATGTCCATCCGTGAACTTCCACAGAGAAATGGTTCTTCTGTCACGGTGAGTGGACGCAGGCCATGTGCTGTGTGAAGGAGGAGAGGACCCAAAAGCAGGATGCAGAAGTAGGCAGTTGTACATAAACCAAAAATGAGCCTTTATTACGGCAGTAGGACATAGAGGACAACAATAAACCAAGGCAAAAATGAAACAAAAAGACACCTAAAAATATCTGGAGAGCACAGAAACAAAACTGATGATGATGACGACAACAAGACTCTGACATCTGACAAAGGGACAACGGAGACAATAAATACAGAGAGGGAACGAGGGGTGAGTGGAAACAGCTGAGGCAAACAGATGAACAAAATGACACTAACGAGACTCAGGGAAGTAAACAAAACACAAAGAACAAGAGACAGGGGGTGTCAAAATAAAACAGGAAGTGAGGAGACTGACACAAATGCAAACTTGACACCACATAAAGGGGACACACACGAGACACGACACCGGCAGACAGCTACTGTGAAAAATAGACAAAAGAAACTCCACACAGAGGGGAAACTCTTTGGGATGAAACACAGAGAGTCCTCTCCTGGACTAAGGTGTAAAACAACTGGGAACTAACAAGGAGTACATAAGGAGAACACATGAAACAATATAACAAAACAAAAAACAGTAACAATAGACGAAACTACCAAAGACCATAACTAAGAAATGAGGGGTCACAGACTCAGGAAATGGACATCTTCAAAAAAATTGTCCTAATTAAACAGTTCCTACTGAATATAACTGCAGCTCTGAGTATTTTGTCATTCTCTGAAGTTTTGTGTGTCTTTGTAGTTGATTTGTGTATTATCAAAACTGTTTAATTCATTTTATTTGTCTTTATGTCTCCTCTCCAGATGTTTCCTCCTCGCAGTAACGCCACAAACATGCTCACAATGGGATGTTGGTATTCAAACATCATTCTGAGACATCTTGTCTTACCTCTGCTTTATTTTAACCCTTCACTGTCTTACTCACTGAAAAACTGCACCATCGATTATCGTGAGAATCCCTCTGCTGATGTTTCTTTGGACTGTACAAACCGTGAACTTCTGACTGTCCCTGATGACCTCCCCAGAGATGCTGTCTCAGTAAACCTCTTCAACAATAAGCTTGAGAAAATTCACAGAGACGACTTTGGTGACATGCCAAAGCTGATATGTGTGAGCCTTGACTTGAATAAAATTGCTCATGTGGACGATGGAGCTTTCATCCGTCTGGTGGCATTGAAGAAACTCTGCATGCAGGATAACAGACTCACCAACCTGACAGGCGGCCTCTTTCAGGGACTGTCCGACCTCACCATGCTCGATCTGCGTAGGAACCAGATTCAGTTCATTCATAGGATGACCTTTCAGCACCTGACCAGCTTAGAAACTGTGTTTCTGGACTCCAACAGGCTCCAACAAGTCACCAGCATTCAGTCCATCCTGCAGCTACCTCACATTCAGAAGCTGACCATTAGTTCCAATCTGTTTTCATCCTTTCAGACCAAAGATCTGCCACCCAATGTGTCCTCTAGTCTGACAATGTTGGGTCTGTCTTCTAATAAGCTGAAAGAGTTCAGCATCACAACACCAATCTTTCGTGATCTTCACTTAATAGACCTATCGCTCAATAATGATCTGATGTGGGACATACCTGACAAAGCATTACTAAGGAACATAACTCAGCTGTATCTTAGTTTCCCTCTAGCGTCCACTGAAGAGTTCCAAAAAATCTTGCAGAATCTCGACTCACTGATGCATCTGAGATTGAATTATAAAGGCAAGTGGAGTGAGAAAGGTCTTTTATCTATGATCTGCCAAATACCAACCCTCAGGAGACTCGATCTGTTCGACAACCATCTCACCAATTCGACCGGAGAACTTGTGAATTGCTCTCAGCTCACTGAGCTTGATCTGTCCAACACAGACATGATCAAACTGTCAAAAGGCTCCATACACTCCATGAAGCAACTCAGATCTCTGACTTTACATACCAACTTGCTCACCAATGTGCCAGATGACATCCGGAGTCTCTTCTCCCTTGAGAGCTTAAGTATATATCACAATCTCATCTCTGAGGTGGGTTGTGAGGCTTTTGTGAACACAACACAACTGTCAGAACTTGACTTAAACTCCAACCGCATTACAAAACTGGATGGGTGCATCTTTGAAAATCTTAACAACCTGAAGGTCTTAGACCTGAGTCAGAACCAGCTGTTCACAGTAGGAAACACTTTCAGGACTGGCTTGCAGAAGCTGGAGTTCTTGGACTTGAGAAATAATGTTCTGTCTATTTTTAAAAGAGGAAATTTTCTAGGCCTATATTCCCTAATAAGTTTGAATGTGTTATCAGACAATATTGGGAGGGTGAGAGAACAGGCATTTGAAGGACTGAAGAACCTTAAAAGTCTTATTTTATCTCTTCCACTCGATTACGAAACTACCTTCAGAGAATTACAGCACTTGGAAAATCTTACAATCAACTTTAAGATTCATGACAGTTTCAGAAGTCCTTATCCAAACAATCACAGAGCATTCTTTTATTTAAAATCTTTGAAAAGATTCACAGTAATCTGTGAAAGTGATCATGCTGGCTTCCCTTTAGACGTACCAAGTGAAATGCTCCAGGCTATGACATACTTAGAGGACTTTACAGCTGTGAACATCTATATTTCTGCTCCTCATCCAGACACGTTTCAGTTCAATCCCCAGCTGAAGAATCTGACAATAAGAAAGACAGATTTGTCAGATCTGGACCCTGAACTCTTTCATCCTATACCAAACCTGCAGGTGCTGGATCTTTCTAACAGTAAACTTAAATCTTTGGATTTTCTGATGCAGGCCAACTTGTCTGGACTCAGATCTCTCAAACTCAGTGACAATGAGTTGATGATAATTAATGAGACAGTGTTCCAGTTTCTCCCTGCCTTGACATACCTGGACTTGGACAATAACCCATTCACCTGTGACTGTTTGAATGCTGGCTTCATCCACTGGGTGAAGAGCAACAAGCAAACTCAGGTTGTTAAAGGCTACCAGTACACTTGTTCCTTTCCTGTGGCCCAACAAGGACAACTGTTGGTGGACTTTGACACGGAATCCTGCTTCATGGACCTCAACTTTGTCTGCTTCTCCTCCAGCACTTGTCTGGTTCTTTTAACTCTGCTCACATCTTTCATCCACCACTTCCTAAAGTGGCAGCTTGTCTATGCCTTTCAGCTGTTCCAAGCCTTCCTCTATGACAGCAGGAAGAGGAAGAAGGGAGTTCCTCATCGCTATGATGCCTTTATCTCCTACAATGTCCATGACGAGGATTGGGTTTACCAAGAGATGCTTCCAGTGCTGGAAGGAGAGCAGGGCTGGAGACTCTGTCTGCACCACAGAGACTTCCAACCAGGTAAACACTGCCCATTTTTTGTTTTCATCTCTTCTGCCTCATATTTCTTCGTATTATATAGGATTTTTGGTTAAAAAATGTCTGGGTCAAATTACAAATGCGTAGACTCTTATGTTATAAACCATGCAGGGCTATAGTAATAGATGATTGTATTTTCTAACATTTGCTCTTTTGTAGATTTATAATTATAAACTGGTGTGAAATGGAAGTTTACTTATACATTACTTAAAAATATTGCATTCTCTGTGAGGGCTGGAGCCTGAAATGGTTTCACATTTATAGTCTCTGTTGTACGCTGAGTTTATTTCAGTTAAGAATAAAAGAGACACTTCAGAGAGCAAAACATATATATAGATCACAACTGATACATATTAATATTAGAAATACCACACTAAACCCCCAGTGGGGTATAATTAATATTACACTGACTACTGGGGCAAAAGGAAAATAAACTATAACCAAGTTTCTGCCTTAGAGAGGCCTGGTTACAGAAGGATGAATATGTTAGTTTAAATGAATCAATACTCTCTGAGTCACAGTAACTGTCAGAATCCCCAAATCACAGGCCGCAGAGGAGGAGTAGCAGCAATCTTCCACTCCAGCTTGTTAATCAACCCAGACAGAGGTTTAATTCATTTTAAGCCTGACTCAGCCTTGTCCACCCTAATTGCAGATGATACCCAGCTTTATCTATCCATGAAGCAAGATGACACAATCCAGTTATTGTTGCCTGTTTTGTCTCTTGTCCTGTCTCTCTCCCCTCAGCCCAACCGGTCACAGCAGATGACCCCCCCCCTCCCTGAGCCTGGTTCTGCTGGAGGTTTCTTCCTGTTAAAAGGGAGTTTTTCCTTCCCACTGTCACCAAGTGCTTGCTCATAGGGGTCTGTCTGATTATTGGGGTTTTCCCATCTTGGAAAGGGTTGAACCAAAGAGTAGGGCCTTGCTTTTATTTCTTTTGAGTTAAAGAAAATCATCATGTAGTTAGATGTTTACACCCTTATGGATTTTTTTGGTCTAGAAGGGAGCATGAAAGTTAGGACATTTACAGCTAGGTGTCATCAGCATAAAAGTTAAATCATTGTAGATAATATTTTCAGAAGTAAGAAGATATATATTAAATAAAATAGCACGAACACTGATCCCTCCGGCCCCGGATGGCATCAGCCCCAGGGTTACAAGCTGCACATGGCTTACTACCATCTACATAGTAACAACTGCACAGTAGGGTTTAATCCCGGGATCCGGGATTCCCGGGAAATGCGATCAGAACCATTTCCCGTTTCCCGGGAAACGTTAGACGGGAAACCGGGAAAAAAGTCGCGCGCGTCGATTTGACTTTCAGAAAGAAAAGAAAGCTTCAGAATGTTAAATTTAAGGAAATATTGAGAGAAGGGTTCGTTTAATGCGAAAAGCATTACTCTTCATTTCAGGCACGTTCAGCCTCCGTTTAAGGCTTCAGCCTTCATCTCAAGCGTTTTAATAGAGGTATTACACAGTTGTGCTTTTTTCCTCTTTAATTTGTTGAAATCGTAGGCAATGTGTTTACCCTAAGGTATTTTGTATTATATAATTTTATATTATTATATATTGTTATATTGCATTATATAGCCTATAAAATATGCCTGCCCTGAACAATAAAGAAATATCTGATTAACTTCGAGTGTTTCTTTTCCTCGTTTGCAGCCGCTTACTAACAATCATGAATTAGGATACGGGCCTAATGTGTGAAGAAATTATCATGAAATAGATTGCTTTAACATATTTCGCTTTTAAAATGGAGTTGAGTAAAATGTATATTTTTTAGGCTATAAGGATTGGCCAGTTTTTCAAAAGACGATTCACAGCGAACCTACTTTAACCCTCAGACACGGTGTTATAAATTTGTTGTTGCCAGAATGGCAATGACCAAGTCGTAGTGCATTACTCAAGGCCCTGTGTTATGTCATATTATAGTGAAGTACGGTAGTTAACTTTTCAATGACTATTACAGCGTTCCACTGGTGGAGATATAGCGCAACAGATGTCGCCACGACAGCGTGGCTGAGCCTTTATCAATGCTGTGGAGATGAACCGTATTGTTTTGCACCAGCAGTTGTAAAATATCTTGGTATAATTCCATGTACAATGGAGGAATATTCGAATTATATTTGTTAAGGGAGTGTTGAGGAACGATACAACACCGCATAGCTCGAGCACTCCAATGTCGAGATGTAGGTTTTATTGCGTTAATCAAGCCGACGTTACCCCCTACTGGGCATAACAGGACATAGCTGGAAAGCTACCTCTACAATATCACAATAGGTTAAGGCCGACACAGGCTACAGAAGGCCTAATTAAAATAAATAAATAAATAAACTTTTTCCCGGGATTCCCGGGAAATGGCTCGTCATTTCCCGGGATTTGATTCATGTCATTTTAGGGAAAAATATTAAACCCTACTGCACAGTGAGGATCACTGTCTTTGATTTCTCAAGTGCATTTAACAATTCAGCTACTGCTGAGAGCAAAGCTACAGGAAATGTCCACAAACGCTTCCACCATCTCATGGGTTACTGACTACCTGACAGACAGGTGCAGTATGTAAGACTGGGCAGTCTTCTGTCTGATTTGTTGAGGTGCAGTACTGTGCTGTCTCACCTGTTCAAATCTGGGTCATCAAGGGGTATGAATACTTTTGCAAGCCACTGTATTAGAGATGGAGGAGCAGTACAGAGCACTGGTGGAGCGGTCTGGGAGCAATTATCCTCTGAATGTGAGTGATTGTGATCAGCTTCATAAGGAAAAGGACAGACAGCCACAAAACTGTGTCTATCTTGGGACAGGATCTTGTCTTATCTTATCGTCGTTAGCATTTCCATACCATGTCTCAGTTTAACCATTTTGACAAATGTTTCCAGCCAAACCACTGACAGGAAACCAGTAAAGGGAGTTTTCAAAAACCAACTGATGTCTACATCCATGGTAAACTTTCTCAATCCACAGGTAAACCTATAATTGAGAACATCACAGACGCCATTTACAGCAGCAGGAAGACCATCTGTGTGATCAGCCGCCGCTACCTGGAGAGTGAGTGGTGCTCCAGAGAGATCCAGATGGCCAGGTGAGTTATTATAGTTTTCTAATTAGTTTTTATTTTTGTTTCATTTTTGTTTGTAATTCAGTTTGTTTTCACTTAGTTTCCAGAATGAATTTGCTCATTTCACTTTAGTGTTTATTGCTTGAAAATGTACGACAAACATAATCTAACAAGAAACCAGGAACTAAAAACTGAGACAACAAGCTCAGAACCAAAGAGAAAAAATGCACTGAAGGTAGAACTTTGAAAACAAATGGCATCTTCAATCCAAAAAATAAGACATGAACCACCAAAACTCTGTATCCAAGTCCCGGGGACCACGACACAGACCCTCTCTATTTTTAAGATTAGGCTTAAAACTTTCCTTTTTGATAAAGCTTATAGTTTGGGCTGGATCAGGTGACAAAGTGCTTGCTCATAGGGGGTTGTTTTGATCGTTGGGGTTTTCTCTGCATTATTGTAGTGTCTTTACCTTACAATATAAAGTGCCTTGAGGCCAGTGATGTTGTGATTTTGTGCTATATAAATAAAATAAAATGTCAATTTTTCTCACGTATAAAGATGAACAGTCTCTCATTTTTATGGCAGCTTCATTTTAAAAAGAGAGAATGTCAACTAAAAATCCAGAAAACACACTACATAAAAATTATAAATTGATTTGAATGTTATTGCGTGAATTAAGTCCTTGATCCCCTACAACCCTGACAGAATTCTGACTCCCATAGATTAGTTGTGTCCCCATGTGGCACACAGATTATAATCAATCAATTAATTACAGATACTTGTCATGGTCCTGGGCCGTCTGCCCAGCGTTTTGTGTTTAGTTTTATTTTCCCTGAGATTTGTTATTTCCCAGTTTGTTTTGTTACTTTTGTTCCCTTTGTCTCTGTCTCCCCTGCTCCATGGTCTTGTCTGTTTTGTCATTTTGTCTTGACCCTGACCTCCTGTGTTTTCATGTTGAGTTTTATTCCTAGTGTTGTGACTTGTCTGCGTCTCTGCCCCATGTCTGTGTGCCAGTCCCCCGTATGTAGTCTGCGTGTACCTTGGTTAGTCACTTCCTGTTTTACTTTGCCAGTCTTGTGTTCCCTGAGCTTTGTGTTTAGTTTTTGCTTCCCCTGTGTTGTTAGTCTCATTTGCTTCACCTGTTGTGCCCTGCTGTTTCCTCTTGCCCTGATTACCTATTGTGTATTTAAGCCCTCAGTTTTCATCTGCCGTTTGTTGTGTTGTCATCATTGCTCCCTGTTCTGTGTGTCTCCCTGTTCCTCCTCAGTTTCATTCTAGCTTCTGTCCTAGTGTAGGTTTTTTTTGTTTTCTGTTTCATCATCCTAATAAACCACTTTAAGTACACCCTCTGCTGAGTCCTGCATTTTGGGTCTAACCCCTCCAGCCACACAGCCCGTCATGACAATACTCCTGACTTTGTTGTGTGTATAAAGCACACCTGACCACAGAATTAGTTTCTTCCATTCCAACCTCTCCACCACCATGGGCAAAGAGCAAAGATCTGTCAAAGGATGTCAGGGACAAGACTGCAGACCTGCACAAGGCTGGAATGGGCTACAAGACACTTGTGATGTCTGTTGGTGCAATTATTGGGAAATGGGGCATCAACCCAAAGCTACACGGGAGGAGCTTGTTAATGATCTGAAGGCAGTTGAGACCACAGTCGCCAAGAACACCATTGGTAACACACTACAACTGTAGTGAATATTTGTCTACAATAAAACAAAAACAAATCAAATGGCCACTGAGGCACTCCGGGACTGGATTTTACGCAGGACAAAATAAAGACCATACCACAAAGTGCATTTGGGTAGCTTTATTCAACATATTGCAGCAAATTTACAGCCATAATAATGTTAGTCTGCAGTCTCTTGGTCACCTGGTAAAAAAAAACCATATGCCCCGATGTCTGCCTGACCCATCCCACTTTGACCTGCTTATGAAAAATAAGTGATCATCAAGAAACTCAAAAGTAAAACCCAATTTACAAAGAAAAATAAACAACAAATTATCCTTAGAAAAAACAATTATTATTTTAATACAAAAAATGAAAATAAACCACAAATAGCTGCAACAACAACCCAATGGGCTGAAATCTTGCAGCACCCATGAGGTCCCCCTGCTCAAGAAGGCTCATGTACAGGCCCATCTTAAGTTTGCCAGTGAACAGCTAAATGATTCAGAGAAGGCTTGGGAGAAAGTGCTGTGGTCAGATGAAACCAAAATTGAGCATCAACTCGACCTGCTGTGTCTGGAGGAAGAGAAATGCTGAGTATGACCCAAAGAACACCACCCCCACAGTCAACCACAGAGGTGGACCCATGATGCTTTGGGTTGTTTTTCTGCTAAGGATACAGGACGACTTCACCGCATTGATCGGCTAATGGAGGGGGCCATGTACCATAAAATCATGAACGAGAACCTCCTTCTCTCAGCCAGAACACTGAAGATAGGTTGTGGATGGTTCTTCTAGCATGACAATGACCCAAAACAAAGGAGTGGCTAAAGATGAAGCACATTAAGGTCATGGAGTGGCCTAGCCAGTCTCCAGATCTCAGTCCTACAGAAGATCTGTGGAGGGAGCTGAAGCTTCGAGTTTCCAAGCAGCAGCCAAGAAACCTGAACGATGTCGAGAGTGTCTGTAAAGAGGAGTGGGTCAAAATCCCTCCTGAGATGAGTGAATACCTGGTGACCAACTACAAGAAATGTCTCACCTCCACCAAGTACTGAGTCATGTTTTGCTTGGGGATCAAATACTTATTTCACTCACTGGATTTTTGGTTGATATTCTGTCTCTCTGCATTAAAATGAAACTACCATGATAAATGGAGACTTTATTTCTTCATGAATGAGCAAACATACACATTCAGCAGGGCATCAAATTATTATTTCCCCCACTGTACTTAAATAGGTTGCATTCAAAACCTTAAATAATTATTTAAAATTGTTTTGTTAAGTTAGAGTGGACTACGCCAAACATCAGTGAAAAAATGTGTCTTCTCGTTCTGCAGCTTCCGGCTGTTTGACGAGCAGAAGGATGTGTTGATCCTGCTCTTTCTGGAGGAGATCCCGGCCCAGCAGCTGTCTCCATACCACCGCATGAGGAAGCTAGTGAAGAAACGCACCTACCTGAGCTGGCCTCAGGCTGGCCAACACCCAGGAGTCTTCTGGCAGAACGTCCAGAGAGCTCTGGAGACAGGAGACACTCCAAATACAGACCTACTGACTGGACCAGCAGGATGCTGAGAATAAGATCAGACCCTTAATGTTAAGAACAGTCATGGAGTTAAACTGAACTAAAATGTCATCTATGATAATTGTACCAAGCTTATAATGTACAAAATAAGATTAAAATTTCTGATAGAAAAACTGGAATAAATATTAACTGATGACCACTGGACTAAGATGTGACAGAGGAACACTGAACTAAAAAATGTAAAATGTCAATGACTAAGATTGAGCCAAAATACCACCAAAGAACATTAAACTAAAACATCACAGCTGAAAACTGGTCAAAAGTCAGGGAACTAGGAATACTCAGGGAAACTCTGAACCAGGAAACACACAGTCTGAGTACAGGACACAGACAATACACACATGAGGTGATCAGGCAGATAGGACACAGCAGGGAGCACAGCAGAACAAGACAAGGGGAGTAAAACTGAATACAATACAAAGAACTACCAAACTAAAACAGGAAGTAGACATGGAAACAAATGCTGACTTGACACAGCACAGGGAAGCACCCAGATAACTAAACTAGGAAGCCTGAGGATAGAAACAATGAAACCAACCGAGAATAACCAGAAAAAGACAAAAATTCAAAACTGTAAAAACACAATAAACTAGGAATCAAATAGTAACCGTAAACCAGAGGTGGGAAGCAACAAATACTTCGTTACTGTACTTAAGTAGATTTTTTAGGTATCTGTACTTGAGTATTTATTTTTCTCAGTACTTTTTACTTTTACTCCCTACATTTTTACACAAGTATCTGTACTTTCTACGTCTTACATTTTCAAAACAGACTCGTTACTTTTCAACACGTTAGAGAAAAGTTTGAATCCCACTGTAACCCCTGAGGATCCTCATGTTGGTGTTTAGGTGGAGGCACAGTCAGCCTCTGCTATGGAGGGCACAGAGAACAGAGCTGGGTTTAAATTCCCTTTCACAGTTTGTGTCCTACAGAACAGATTCAAGCTGAGTGCATTCATTAGGATTAAAATTTAGATTGGAATAACATTTGTATTCTCATGTATTATTTTATATGATTGCAATAATTTGTAGTGAGGTTCAGTTAGCTTTACAGAAAAATAGCAGGTAGAAACGTCCTCCAAAGAACTACTTTTACTTTCTTACTTTGAGGACATTTCAGAGCCTGTACTTTTTTACTTTTACTTAAGTAAAGAAGTTGAACCAGTACTTTTACCAAAGTATTTTTTAACACAGGTACTTGTACTTCTACTTAAGTACAGAACATCAGTACTTTTGCCACCTCTGCCGTAAACAATATAAAAATAAAAAGTCATAAATCAGGACCATGGCAATAAGATCCAAGCAAAATGTATATTAACTATTGACATCCACAAATGATCATAACTGACGGACCATCAGGTCACCTGGAGCTCTGCCTATGCTCATGCCTGCTGAACTACCTGAATGCACGCTGACACACTCAGTCAGCAGCAGGTGGCCTACTCATTACATTAGTATTGTTACAATAGAAATCTGAAGAGGTGGAATAGTTTCTTCTTTCTTGAGCCCTAGTGGTCATGGGGCCCTGTGCAGCCGTTGCCTATGCACTGCCCATGGCCTTCAGCTGGTTGGACATGACCCAAACACCTCATCAGACTGACTGAAATGCCTCTGAGAAAAACTGGACTGAATTTTTGTTTCACTTAAAACATTTTGGGCATGTCAATGGCAATTTCAAAAGGAATTATAGTTAGGTCGTCTCCAGAAGAATAATAAGACTAAATGTTAAAATACCAGATCATTCATAATTTGGTTTGGTTAAGGAAAATCATAAACCATCAACAATGGATAAGAATGCCGAAGCTGGACAGAAGAACGTGTACAGTGTCAGAGTAACATGGGTGTTTGAAAAGGTTTCGGGATGTTGTAGTCTGAACAGTTTGATTGAAACTAAGTAGAAGCACCTGATGCTGCTTGGCCTCTGAGCTCCTGAGGGGGCAGCGAGGGTGGACTGCACAGAGGCCTCTTCTTGTTATCTCGTGTGTTTCCTTGTGTTGAATTTTGGGTGATGGTTTCATCACCTTATTGGACTCTGTCATAATAAAGGCTCGCTTTGTAATGAATATTCAGCCTGCAGTGGCCTGTATACATGTGTCTAATCATTCTCACTGTGTGGTTTTACTTCAGTAGAAAAGTGAAAGCTTTAATCCTGAAACTTCTGTTTCAGTAAATACACATTATCACATTAATTATGATGAATTGTGTACGAGTGCACATTAATAATAAGAAATATATTCTGCACTGTGTGACTCTGATAAACCTTTTGTTAGTGAATATGTTGTTTCAAATATTGCTCCTGTTGTTGCTCAGACTTTTATTTAATCTCAGTTAAGAACAAACTTTGTCTGCTGGCTTGTTAAATAAATGCTGTGTGACTGTGTGAATCCTTTTATATCCCCAGTAATTATTTGATTAATGGGACATTAGTTGTTTGATTGCTGGTCTAATTTATCCTGAGAGCATCTCAGTCTTTTTGTATTTATAGTGTGATCACCAGACAGCCTGGCAGACAGCAGCACTGGTGTTTTATTGATCTGGAGCATAAAGCTGCTGTATATATAACTGCAGCATCAGTGTGTTATTGATCAGGAATATTAATCTAGTTCAGACCAGCCACCCACTGATTTATTATACCTTTAATTTCCTCAAATGATGCCTCCTTAATATGTCTGTATTGATCAGACCGGGCAGTGTGTGTGTGTTCTTCATACATCATTAGTGAGCAGTGTCCAGTCTAATTAATCAAATTCAGATTACAATGAAAGATGCTTTGTTGGACTCATTTATAATCTGACTTTCAGCTCTTTGTGTTTGATATCTTGTGAAAAATCCTCCTCCAGCTGCAGACGACCAACAAACAACAAAATCATGAGTGTGAGAGATGATTCCTGATAACTGATCCTGCTAACATCACCGTCACTAAAAAGTCCCAGCAGCTGCCGAGGAATCAGGTAATGTGAGGTTCTGCTTACTGCTGAATGGAGGCTCCACGGTATCATGTTTTAATGCAAGATGCACTCAACTCTATGAGCTATCTTTTATTGCACAGTGTTCTGACTGCATGCTGTGACCACAGCAGGTATTTAAATGAACCTTTGCTTGTTATTCCTCTAGGTTAAAGGCCGTGCAGACTGCTGCTGCTCTGAGTATTGTTGTTTGACCCCTTTACAAAGGAAAATTAAAACCTCAGAGAAAATCGATTTGTTTCAAAGTTGCATAACAAGAACAACAGGAAAACGATTGCTTTGAATGTTCATCCATCTTCTTAGCCACTTACCCAGTTCAGGGTGAGCCTGCTGACCAATCATGCTTCAACAGGCTATGAGTCAAGACACACAAACAGTCCAACTGGACAGCGAAACACATTTTGTTGGAATAAATTCTTTATCAGCTGATGTCTGATCACAGCTTTTAAAGTTTAAAACAACCTGTAGCAGGAAGTCCTGGCCTGGATATCCAGGGGACGTTCACAAATGATGCTCAGCTCTTTGTTTCCTTAAAATGATGAACAAATGGCCACTGAGGCACTGAGGCACCTGATACACATAGGACCTTTGGGGCAGGCATGTTACTCAGAGGTTGATGAGGTGGGCCGCTGAGGTGGCCCCACTCGGATCCTCGTCACTGTCTGTCCCCAAATTTTATTTGCACTTTAGACATGGAGGGTTTTGGGGGGGCAGTGTGGGCAAGCACTGACGACCAACAGTTGGTGCTTGTGGCATAACTGTCCCTTCAATTTTAACTGCACCCTATACACCTCATTTACTCACAAACATTAACACATAGACCTACAAGTTGGGGAGGAGGAGGGGTGGATGGGTCATCTTACACCCCGATTTCTTGCATCTCGCCCAGGGTAGGGGTCGGGTGGTTCCTTGGGGACCGGGCTGGTGGCGTCCTGGGGTCGCTGTTGGCCCTGGGGTGGTTTCCACTTGCCCCGTCTTCAGAGGGTGGGTAGCTATGGATGAATGTGTGTCTTTGTGTATTTGTCACCGTCTCCGTGAGTATGGGTGGGTGAGTGAATGTGTATGTATGGCATATCTGTGTGTGGGTAAGTATGTATGGGCATGTATGAGTATCTGTGTATAAATGTGTACACGGGTGTCTGGGTGTGTTTGTATGTATGGCTGGACCTGGGTCTGGGCCATGTGCCTTGCCTCCTGGCCGCTCCTTGCTGGTTGCCTCCTCCCCCCTACCCCCCTGGGATGGGGGTGCCTCAGGGTTCCTGGGTGGGGCTGGATGTTCTGGCGTGGGTGCTGGCCTGCCCCCCTTGGGGGTGCGGTGCGGGGCTGCATTGGCTTCTTCGGCGTGGGGGGGGGCTCTGTGGAGGGTCGGGCGGTCCTTGGGTGCCGTGGGCCCGGGGGCCCTGCCGCCGGCCAGTGCAGGGGTGCTGGCCGCTGGGGGGGACTGGCTTCTCATCGCCTTGGGTTCCCTGGAGCCCTTGCTCCTCGACTGGGGGGGCTCCGTCTGAGACCACCCTCTCCCGTCTGCTGGGGTGGGTGTGCGGTTGTCTTTGGACTGAGTGGCCGGGGGTCTTCCTGGCTCTTGGTGGGCTGCTGGTGGCCTGGGGTTCCGGGGGCTTTCCGTACCTGCCTCTGGCTTCTGATGGGTGGAGCTGCAGCGTTTTGCCCTCATTGGTAAGTACGTTCCATGACACAGACACAAACATGACACAGACACAAACGCCCACTCAATCACAACTCAACAAAATTGTTGGTGTGCGTAACATGCTTTGTTAGTTTTGTTTTTCACACACAAATTTATTTTTGCAAGTATTGATAGTATTTTTTTATGTTAACGTGATGAACTATCTGATTAATAGACTTGTGCTCTTTCCCCTTTTTTTTTTTTTCTTTTTTTTTTTCTTCTCTCCTTTTTTTTGCTCCCTTTCTCTCTCCCTTTTTCTTCTCTTTATTTTCCTCTTCTTCAGCCTGTCAGCTCTGGCTGTTACATTGTATGTGAAAAAATAACTCAGATAAATAAAATAAAGGGTCATCAACAAGAAGAGCCTATTGAGAACCTATAGAGCTCATCTTGAAATAGCAAATATGTTTGGCACAACAACGCATTCAGATCACAGTTCTGTTTGCAAGATCTACCAGACATGACAGGCTTTAAAAAAAAAAAAAAAAAAAAAAAAAAATGATGAACAACAGTGAGCAAAGGCCTGTTTAAAACCCTGTTACAATGAAAAGGCAAAGCACTGCATGGATAACATAACAGCAAAAAGGCCATTTTGTCATATTTAACAGCTCCAAATACTCTGGAAGCCTTGAAAAACTGCCCACTGCCCCTGGAAGAGAAGAAAGAAGATGAGCTGATGAATGTCAACATCAGCACCTCACAAAATACTAAATTACTGCTATTAAAAGTTGTGGTATGTTGAATTAACTTGTGTTTTTACCTTCAGCAGGACGTGTAGCTACCATCTATCTTTGAGCACAGTGACTTGACATTAGCAGCTCATTAAGGTCCCTCAGGGTGACAGCTTCAGTGAGCCTAGAAGCTGGCCCTGCTTGTTTTGGACCTCTGCTGTGGACGGCAGCTCACTATGATGCAGCTCCCTGTGATGCAGCTCACTGTGATGCAGCTCACTGTGATGCAGCTCACTATGATGCAGCTCCCTGTGATGCAGCTCACTGTGATGCAGCTCCCTGTGATGCAGCTCACTATGTGGCAGCTCACTGTGATGCAGCTCACTATGATGCAGCTCACTGTGATGCAGCTCCCTGTGATGCAGCTCACTATGTGGCAGCTCACTGTGATGCAGCTCACTGTGATGCAGCTCACTGTGATACAGCTCCCTGTGATGCAGCTCACTACGATGCAGCTCACTATGATGACTATGATGTTTGTTCTCGTCCTTTTTGAACAGAATTTCCACAATGTAAAGGCTGCCCTTTCTGCACTCCAACACAAGTAGGAATAAAGCATGAAGCAGGGGAGACACGGAAACTGTGATCTCCTGTTTGGTTTGGAACGGGGAGGCAGGCAGCTTGATTACTTGAACTGTGAATGTCATGTGCTCCACGCTGATGATTCAGTCTCTCTGAGCTCATCAGTTCTCAGCATGAAGCTGTACTGAAGCATAAAGGGCTGAATTTGAACCCAAACCACGATCGTTCCCCTAAATCTAATCAAGTAGCTATTAGAAAGTAAAATCAAGTGAAACATGATCGAATCAGTGAGCAGAACAACAAACGAAAGCACGTCCTCCTGTTTTTATTTGTTGTGTTAGCTTGGTTTTGTTGTGCTCCTGGTTTCTCCTGCCTCTTTGTCACTAAGTGTAGTTTTCATGTCTCAGTCGCAGTTATTTATGTTTACTTTGAAGATGAGTTTCCTCATGTGTCTTGTTTTGGTTTTACTTCCTGTTTTTGTTTCCCTCCTTTGTGATTGTCTGCCCCACCCTTTCCCCACCCACTTCTCATTTCTAATCAGTCCCCTGTGTATATATATGCCAATCAGACATATCATTATGACCACCTGCCTAATATTGTGTTGGTCCTCCTTTTGATGCTGAAACAGCTCTGACCCATCGAGGCATGGACTCCACTAGACCCCCGAAGGTGTGCTGTGGTATCTGCACCAAGATGTTAGCATCAGATCCTTTAAGTCCTGGAAGCTGTGAGGAGGGGCCTCCATCCAGCACATCCCACAGATGCTCGATTGGATTGAGGTCTGGTAAATTTGGAGATCAAGTCAACACCTCAAACTTGTTGTGCTCCTCAAACCATTGTTGCTTTGTGGCAGGGAGCATTATCCTGCTGAAAGAGGCCACAGCTGTTTCCATGAAAGGGTGTAGATGGTACGTGTGAAAGTAACATCCACATGGATGGCAGCACCCAAGGGTTCCCAGCAGAACACTGCCCAAAGCATCACACTGCCTCTGCTGACTTGCCTTCTTCCCATAGTGCATCCTGGTGCCAGATGTTCCCCAGAAAAGAAGCGCGCACACACACACACACACACACACACACACACACACACACACACACACACACACACATACACAAACACACACACACACACACACACACACGGCCGTCCATGTGACGTAAAAGTAAACACGATTCATCAGGCCTGGTCACCTTCTTCAGTCCAGTTCTGATGCCCACCTGCTCATTGTTGGTGCTTTTGGTGGGTGACAGGGGTCAGCATGGGTACCCTGACAGGTCTGCTGCTATTCAGCCCCACACACAACAAACTGTGATGCTCTGTGTGTTCTGACACCTTTCTATCAGAACCATCATTAATGTTTTCAGCAGTTTGAGCCACAGCAGCTCATCTGTTGGATCGGACCACACAGGCCAGCGATGACAAAATGTTCACTTGCTCCTAATATATCTCACCCACTAACAGGAGCCACGACAAACATATAAGAGTTATTCACCTCCCCTGCCAGTGGTCATAATGTTGATCCGTGAACAGCTCTGCTTCTCCTGCTGTCTTTGCTCGACTGTCTGTTTGCTTCTCTGTGATTTTTACTGGATTCTTCTGTGTTGGTTAGCAAATTAAAACCATGCTTTCTTTGTTTGTCCTGACTTCTGGATTTGGATCAACCTACAACACTGCTTATGACATGTAGCTTATGCTGCTGCCACCTTTCCAGCTCCCAGTGCAGGCTTTGCAGGCCCTTGAAAGAGGAAGTTAAGATGATCCCTTGGCAGCCAGCACTGCCCCGGTGCCAGCAGTAGGATGCAGGTGGCATCTGACAGGCCGGTATGAGAACACTCATCAGTCCTGCTTCATGTACTCGACTGCATCTAAATTTCTGTTAATTTCAAAGATGATCGATTACACTTTGTCTCCTCATTGACATCCCATAATTTTCAGATTTATTTATCGGGCACTTTATTACACTGAGTTTACAGAGGCAATAAAACAGTTTTACAATCAAGGAGATTAAAATATAAAAAAGGAAATTGAAGCTCATGAAGTTAAAGCCCAACAATAAAACTGGAATCACATTAAAACAAACCCACCGAGACGCATTAAGTGAACACAACTTTAATGAGGCTGTTACCTGGCAACCCACCATCAGCCAGCAGCTCTTCCTCCTGAGGCGTTAAAGTGGAGAGAGGAAACCTTTGGACTGAGGCGTGCAATGTGCTGCCATTACACCTGAGCTGACCTCGAGCCCACTCAGAAACTCACCTCTGCGCAGAAACACTGAGCAGACGTCCAGAGACCGACCACGATGAAAGCTGAACCCCCAAAGAGCTGACAGAAGTCCTGCTTCAGCCCTGACAAACTGAAGAAAAGCATCTTAAACACCCTGTTATATTACCCAGGTGTTACCCCACTGCCTGGTAATGTACTCATGGCTACTGACTGGGTGACACTTCTAACATAACCACCGAAAGACCCCAAAACTCCGCAGGAAAATGTAGCACACTGTTTCCAAGGAAATCCTTGAACCTCGTCAACAAGCACCAGGTCCCTGGTGAACATCTAGGTCAGGACTGTTTTTTGCTTTATCCACATGCCAGAGAGGTGTGAGGCTGAAGAGTGTTTCTGTTAAAGGTTTCTCCATGAACCCCACATTAAACCTTTAGAGCTGATGCCAATGTTTCAAAGTCAGGACGGGAAAAAGCATCGCACTCTCAGATTTAAGAAGCTCGGATATTTCACATCTTCACATAATCACTGAATGATTTGTGCATCAAAAGTAAAAATGATCTATAGCATTAGTCCAGACTGCCCACAGCTGCTGCACTGCATCTGCAAACTGCTAACCCAACCCACCTCCTCCTTTCATGCAGTACTTCATCTAATTCATATCTGCTCTCACTGAGGTCTGCTCTGTTCTGCAGGGGGTGATGCTGCTCCCCCAGCCTCTGGTTTTCCATGAATGCCCAGAGAGCAGACACATTTGGGTCTAATCGGGGCCACTTGTGTGACTCAGATATAGAACTGGAAAATGTTACGTGGACCAGAAGTCATGATGAGGGCTTGACATGGGATAGAAATGTCCCAAATGCTACAACACTTCTGACATATGGATCATATAAGATGGACCTGTGACTGAGCTCCGTATGCCCTCCTCATCCTGAGTGAACAGCTAAAGAAAGGCACACTCACGGGCCACATTTGGGCCAAATGATTACTGCCTGTGTGGAGATTATAAATATAATTACTGCAGTTGTAATCACTGTGAAGGTCCTGGCTGAGCTCGAAATGTTTTAATAGAAAATAAAGATTGATTGATATGAATGTCACTAATTCCATGCACCTGCTAAACAGGCCTGATTGTGCCTGCAGGCTTCCATTCATACCTTTTGTTCTTTGGGCAGTTTGATGATGAAACGTGTTGAATAATATTCAGCGTCTATTTTAATGCTGCAGAAACCCTGACAGGTGGTACGCCTTTGATTTCATCGTTGATTGCATTGATTTCTTTGATTATTTGGTTTCAGGAAACACGTGCAGCCACAGCAAACCTTCACATCAGACTTGATTATTAGCATCACAGGAACACTCAAAGAAGGCTTCCAGCTCAGGCTCGGTGTAATATCAGAGGCCCGGCTGTTATTGTTGTGGGGACGGTGAGATTATTTACTGATCTCAGCCTACTCCTGAAGGAAAAACTCAGCTTTATTACATCCAGACTTCATTAATGCCACAGCACGGAAACACACACACACTAAAAATACTATCACACAGCAGCAGCTTAAACTTACGTCATGTCTTCTTCATCCGATTTCAGCGAGAAAACACTGAATCGAGCAGAGACGCAGCCATATTTTCCACCTGGGATCCCCGGCCGGGCAGACATGACAGAAATTCTGTTCAGGCATTTCTGGGTCTTCCTTGGGGTTTACTCCCAGTTGGGTACGCCACCCCAGCTGGCTCCTTTCAACACAAAGAAGCAGCGTCTCTAACCCAAGCTCCTCACCCTACATCTGTAAGGCTGCCAGCAGAGGAAGCTCCTTTCAGCCGCTTGTGTCCGTGACCAGAGGTGAGGACAGGAAGGCAACACCCTCATTACTGCTGACTTCACACGAGTCCACTCATGCTTCACCTTTCATCACTCAGTACCCAATCAAGAGTTGTGTTGTTTGCAGTTTTGTGTGTCTTTGTGTTTGGTGCAGAATTCTGAAGGAACTTGACCCAACCCACAAATATAAATCTCTGCCTTTTGCTCTTATTTTATGGATGCAATAATGGTCTTCTGCTCAATTCAGTGTTTCACTCCAGTTCATATTTAACCCAATAAATTCACAGCAGGCCAAATTTATAGATTTAATATCCGTCTTTAAAGGAAGCAGTAAGTTTGACTGAACTAAGCTCACTTTTTTCATCACAACTCCAAAAGTCCACCAGAAATAATCATATTGAACTGTGTCCTTTCACACAGCAGTGACAGGACTTCTCAACGTTTCAGAAAAACACATATGCACTCGTTATGATCAGATAAAACAGGAATCAGTCTCTGTCAGGTTTTAAGGCCTTTAGAGATGGAAGGCCACAGCGGGGGGCTCAGCAGCATCACAGCAAAGTGATTTTAGGGAATCATCAGGCTTAGTTCAAGAATGACTTTTTTCCCACACTGAGACCATCGTGTATGTTTATAAATGACAAAAATCTGCTGTCCATGTGTGGCATCACTCTGGTTTGTGAAGACATTTTTGGATGGTCTGTTAGTCGATTGAAGCCACAGCAGCCATATTATTGGTCAGATAATTGCATTAAAAAGCCTCCAAAAGGCTCCAGCAGCACAAACACGGTTCAGAGGTCCAGTTCAGGGACTCCAGTGACCTGAGATGAAGTCTAGCAGACAGCTAGCAGCTACAGCCGCCTGTGTCGCCATCCACCTGTCAGTGAAAGAGGCCACGCCCCTAATAATGAAAATGGGTGAGTACAGCTGTTATGAAGGGGGAAATTATCTACTGAGACCAAAGCAGTTTCTGTATCTGGCTGTAAACATGCTTATTTTTGCTGGAAAGATTTAACATGGGAGTCTATGGGGACTGACTCACTGTGGCGCCTCTGCTGGGCTGCAGAGGAACTGCAAGTTTCACTTTAAAAATGGGTACATTCACCAGGTTTTGCACTTTACAACAGGCCTTGAACTAACCATCTGTCATGGCATTTCATGCTAAAGAAGACTCACTCGCTGGACACAGAGAAGAGTTTCACAGATTCATTGACTAGGCAAACAGAGGAGAAGAACAGTGTGGTGGGGTGGGATGTGTTTCAGATGAGTTAGATTTGACTCTGAAGGATTCTGGGAGTTTCGCCTGGATGATCCAGTTTCACAGAAACAAATTAACCTCCATGTTGTCCTCAGACGTCTCTTCTTCAGGAGGCTGGAGCTGTTTGTCCTTAAATGTCCTGTTGATGAAATGGTTCGGCATCCACACAAACAGGCCCAAACCTGACATAACCTGTGTTTTCTTGTCCTCACTGATAAAATAATGATGGGCTGCTGACAGTAAAATGAAACCCCCCTGCTGTGCAGTATGTAACATCACTTCTCCTCTGAGCAGCAGGTTTCAGCAGCAGTAAACAGTCACCTTAAAGTCTCTAAACTTGCTTTGAAACTTACATTTTGCCTCAGTAAAGCACTTTGAGGTTTGGAAAACTGACACATCAACTATTCTTACTTTTGATGTTCTGGGGAATTCAGCGATAAATGTTACATTAATTCTTCTACACTCCTGGCTATACCTGATCCTGCTTTGGGAGTAAGGATGGATATCAGACACCTTGTTACTGATATTCAGTCCTAATGTTGCTGACAGTAAGTTGGACCTGTCCCTGCTGGGTGGAGAACACCACCTACGCTGCCCTCTGTCACTAATTTCCAGGAGCATCCGAGGCGCAGAGCGTTTCAGGTCCAGCAGTCTCAGGATCTGCGCTCTGCTCTTGGCAGATGAGGGAGTTCTGTTGGCTTCATCAAACAGTGGTCAGAATCAACACCGCGTCTGAGGCCACGGTCCTCATGCAGAAGAGGAGTGACCGCTCCGGGTCAGTGAGGAGCAGTGTGTGCAGGAGTTAAAGAATCTAAGGGCTTTGGTTACAACTGATGCTGATGCTGATCTGTAGAGGTGAGCAGAGACCAGGAAAACTGATCTAGACTCTCACTGTCATCTGTGACCATGAGATGTGGGTTGTGACTAAAACAATGAGATCGTGGATACAAGCAGCAAAAATGAGTTTAATCTCAAAGGATGACCGACTGGTGATCAGCTCAGTCTTCGGATTGACTCTCAGTGGAAAGGAATCAGTTAAGGCTGTTCAGCATCTGTCAGGATGCCTCCTGGGTGAGGGGTTTTGGGCATGTCCAATTGGGAGGAGGCCCCGGGGCAGATCCAGGACACTCTGGAAAGATCATGTCTCCTGACTGGCCTGGGAACGCCATGGTGTCCCCCCAGAGGAGGTGGCCGGGGAGAGGGAGGTCTGAGCATCTCTGCTGAGACTGCTGCCGAGTTTAATCTGCACAGTACACTTTTTGAAAGTGGTTCGATGTTTCGTATTTGTTATACTCAAAATGAAACAGATTCAGCTCAGTGTCAGTGAAACTGATGTCACAGGGAGATGAATGACCTGTCGTCGTCTCGTCCTGCAGCTGTTCTTCTCGTGGTCTTTTGCCTGTCGTCTCTTTTTTGAATCGTCGTGGTTTTCTGGAATCTCTCAGTGTTTGTGATCAGTTTTAGTCTCTGTGTTTGGGTTTTAACTGCTTTGGATCCTTTTGTGGTTCCTCTGACGTCACCTCAGTTTCTTTGAAGGAACTTGTCACAGTTTGGAGTTGATCGTTCTGTTTTGGAGATGTGGCCTAGCAAAGCTGCAGCTCCATCCTGTTTTTACTGGAGGTGAAGCGTGTGCTCATTTCCTGCTGAGTTTATTTAGCTGCAGGATTGGACTCGCTGTCAGTGGATTTCTGCCTCTGTGACTGACAGCAGCACAGACACGCTGAGGCAGGCAGCGACAGCGAATAAACAGGAAGTGGAGGAATGAATATATTTGTGTGTGAGGCGACGGTCGGCTGTCAGTCGACTTCGGGGGCTTGGGGGAGATGTGTGGAAAGTCACACTAACTTCCTGTTTTCCTGTGTGAAGCATTTCTAATAAAGCTGTGAGACCACGGAGGCTCCGGCTGCCGTGTTCTCAGTAAATGTATTACAAAGAACTTTAAGACACAAAATCAGCTGCGATCCAACCCCAAACATCAGCAGCCACGGCACCCAGCAGGAGCACGCTGGCCACTTTCACTTTGGTGGGGAGAGGGCAGGTGCCTGCTCTATGTGACCACAGCAGGCAAGTCCTGAGGTCACCCCCACAGGGGAACTATTATTATTATTATTATTATTATTATTACTGCTCGACTGCAGACCCTTTCTGGTGCGCTACAGTGCATCAGATTTAATGAATGTCTTTGAGCTGTTCTGCTCATTTGCAGCTCCATCTTTGAGTCTTGGACTCTCCTGCAGCAGCTTTGTCACAATAATCCCTCATCTCCTCCCCCTGCAGCCGCTCAGATCATCCTCCGTCTGAAACGAGCTGTTTTAGCTCCTCCTCCTCCAAACCAACTTTCCTCTGATTGGCTGCCCATTAGAGCTGTTAAGTAATATTGTAAATTCATTGGCAACCCTTTTAGAAGAATTAGACATTTGATTTAGGCCTCAGTCACACAGGCTTTGGTGACTTGCTGGCTGCAAGTGAAAAATGTGTATTCCCTGACGGTTGGTGATGCTTGCTGGCTGTCTCTGAGTGAAACTGATCACAGAGAGGATGCTACACCAACATCCTCCATGCGGTTGCTTTGGGCACTAGCAGGTTGCTGCGGCGTCCTGTGGTTGGCATGGAAGATGTCTGCAAACACTCACCAGCTCCTCTCCAAGCTGCAGTGACACTCGAGAAAATGTGACGCAAACCGAGAGAAATTATCACTAAGACCAACACATTTCAAGAAGTCCAACTTTTACTTCACAATCTAGTCAGAAAGTCTTTACAGCCAAGTCGACGTCTTCCATGCAAACTACAGGCGACTGCAGCAACCTCCTAGTAACCGAATGTGGAACCATGTGGAACCAATTCCACATTAGTGACTGTGAGCAACCAGGGGAGTGGTTGCCAGGAGTGGCGAGCCAGCTTTAGTAGCTGTGGGGAGTTAACTGAGCACCAACCACAGATACGCTGCTGCAGATCAAACAAGCACGAGTGTCGAATGATTTCACCTGCCGCAGTGTGAAAGGTGAGCAGCTTCTTTAGCTTCAGGCTGTTTCAGGACATGTCTGGACAGCTGCACAGGTAACCAGTGTGTGCACTGTGAATGCAGCAGTTTCAGGTCCTCGTGGTTTTTACTGGTGGCTCTGTGATGTTCTCATCTTTCAGTGTTAGTCATTTTTTTATTGGTTATTTCCTGTTTTACTTTGAACGGTTGTTCTCACATTTGTCTTGTTTTGGTTTTACTTCTGTGTCAGCCCCACCCTAATTTGTTTCACCTGTGTTTGATTGTTTCTAATCATCCATCAGCCCTCTGTGTGTGTGTGTGTGTGTGTGTGTGTGCGTGCGCGCGTGTGTGTTCTTTTATTCTGTTGTTTAACCTGCCCGCGTGTCCCTCACCTGCTCACCACCTTCTGATGCTGCTCAGCCTGTAGTATCGCGGGAAGGCCAACAGCGCCCCCTAGTGTTGCTTTCTTGCAGTGCGGGGTCTTTTTTTAAAAGCGGACATTAAAACTAAAAATAATGAGGGTAATAATTAGCTAATTAATATTTCAGTGAGGCATCAAATGAAGAATTCACGTCCATGATTCCAGTATGAGAGTCATAAATCATTTTTGATTATTTTGTGCTTATTTTTGTTCATTACCGATTTCTCTTTTATTTTTAATAAGCACATGTTCAAACGTTTTTGTCTGATGGACAGTCAATACACACTTTTTCCTCTGTGATCTCCTCAGTGGATTTAAAATGTGGTCTCAGAGCTTTTAACAAAAAGCTTATGGCCATATTACACATAAATACATACAGAGAATCACATCACTGTCTGAATGTGTGTGGGTCTGACTGCACATTTAAACTTTTTGGATACAGAAAAGCGTAAATAAAAAGTAAAGCTCAATCAAAAGAACATGCCTGAGCAAAATTACACACAGTGGATGAGCTCAATGAAAAATGAAATAAAGGTGCTCATTAAGATCTGTCAGGAACATCCATGATGGATGCAGTTTGTTTAAAGCCCTTCATGCTGTTATGAGCCTGACATTTTACTCAGAATGCACTTTGTGAAGTTTCCTCCAGTGAATGATCAGAAGCAGATCAAACATCCAGGTACCAATGCTGGTTCCTGCTGCTCTCCGTCAGAGACATCACACTGCTGCAGTTCATTCACACCGATGGTCACAGCAGCTCGCAGAACAGAAAGCAGACTCTGTCTGCAGACTGTGGCTCTTGGAGTGGGAGTAAAACTGATCTGGGTGCAGTTTCTAACACAGCTTAAATGTGTTTTTCAGCCCTTAAAGTTTCATGTGGCGAACTGCTGGACTGATGAAGCTATGAGGGATCAAATGTGCAGGAAAATTAACGTTCCAGCTTACTTGGAGGGCCTGTAACTCTGACAATGCTCATAGTATGAAGGTAACAATTTGCATAGCCTCATTAAAATCAGCTGATCCAGGTGGGTGATTTTTTTTTTTTTTTTTTTTTTTCTTTGCAGGAAACTTTGACTCGATGCTCAGTGTCACCTGAACACAGAGGGCCTTGGCTAATTTTTGTGGTCATAATTGCACCTTGTTGTATTTAACAAGACTTCCTGGATTTTGCTTTAAATATTTCTACCTGTCTCACTGAAGGGCACCTGTGTGATCATCAGAGCTTCATCCTTCTCCATAGATGCTTCAAACACTGTGGGTGTTACAGTGCAGCTCAGTGAAACTCATTTGAACCTCATTAGAAACTGTAATGAAAGCCCTCTGCTGTGTGGATCCTTTCCTTCATCTTTTGTTTGCTGATCATTCGTTCTCCATCTCACCGCTAACTATAATTCACCTGATGCATCATTTAGTCTCTGCAACAGCTGCTGAGCTCCTGGAATCTGTTTAAAGTGTTTTCAGTCACTTTAATAACTCTTATCCCTGCAGAGGAAGAACCTCAAACTGAGCCAATGCTGCCATCTGGAGGAAGAAACCAGAAACTATGTGTGTTCTGTAGGCTTGAAACAGCCTGTAGGTAACTACAACTTCCTCTTTAAGAAATGTCACCATGTGTTTCCATTTCAAACATAAAAACAACAGTATAATATGTACATCAAACAACTTATAAAAACATACAAACAGAAGATATGATAATTCATAATAAACAGAATGGAATTTATACTATAATTCCAACAGTGTTTCTCCCCAGATGTTTGTTCTCACTCTTGAATCGTGTCTCTAAAACCAACGTTACCATGATGTTGGCTTGAGTTATGTCATCTGAGTTGCCTTGATGTCATGTTAGACTTTCTATTAAGAGAAAGGTTGTGTTTGAGAATTATTTTCTACTCTATCAGTTAGAATAAAATGTATTAAAAATTTTTCCTCCTTTTGTAATAATCTGATCAGTTTTTCTCAAGAGACAGTGTGACCCAACCTCTGTTCTACATGGAAATGATGCTAGCATTAGGCTAGCAAATGTGCTCATGGCTAACAATAGAGATCAGTTAAAGAGAAACTGAAGTTGAATCCATCCAGATTGGATCAGGATCAAGCACTGGATCCAAAAACAGTGAACCTGGACTAGTAAAATCTGGACTAGGTAAACAGGAAGTGTCAGTGACACCTATATTTTGTTAAGCACCCACCACAAAACTGTATTTATCAAGGAGGAGTCACATCGAGAGAAACTGGAGACAGCTTTTTGGAGAAGCTGATCTGAACCAGTTCAGTGAACTGTGTTTGCATGGTCAGTGTTAAAAACTGTTCAACTCTGAAATCTTTCGAATCCTTGGAGAAGGTTTGGTTTGTGTTCTTTTGTTTCCACCTCTAGCCAAGTGCCAGCTCTGCCAGAGAGGAGACAGGGAGTCAACAGAGGTCCAGAAGATGAATATTGTTTTCAGACATGAGTTTGATAAACTCATCGCCATATCTGTACCAGTGGCTACTGGTACAGAACTTTACTTTCCGCTTCCTCCATGTAAAAATTGGCTACAATGGGACACTGGAGAGCCCATGGCGCATCTGTGCTTCTCTCTGCAGAAACCCTTGTTGTACATGAAATATGTTTTGGTGAGGCAGAGGTCTAACAGTGTGCAGATCTGATTGGGGGAAAGCTGGTTCTGTTGTGTATGGGGATGTCTTACTACGGTCATTTTCTGGCGGTCTAGACTTTCTCAGTTGTGGGTAAGTACACTGTGGTTTCATCTGGATTCAGTATAAGTTTGCAGACCTTGTTGGTGAAGACAGTGGATTTTTTGATGTGATGGGGTGTGTTACCCTAAAGCAGAGCCAAGATGGTGGCGAGGTGCTTGGAATTGTTGTAGGGGACTGAGTATATACTGCTAACAATGACTCTGAGTGGGATTCCTCTTTTGTGGATCTTCGGAAGTCCATATATGCATAGTGTAGCATCCCCAGGGTAAAGGTGGTAGTATGTAGGGCGGTCAATGGCTTTTCCCTTTCACCTTGTTGTAGACGACTGATGACTCTTCTTGTAGTTGCTTGCTGGGTCATGCCTTAAGACCCCATAAGTATTGCTGTCACTGAGGAGTGCAGTAATTTTAGTGTAATAATCAGCTGAGTTTAGAACAATGCTGCACCGCCCTTTGTCAGCTGGTAGTATGGTGATGCTTTGGTCTTTACTCAGGGCTGTGATGGCCTACGTTAGTTGAATTGTGAGGTTGGATGGAGGAATTCTTGCACAGGAAAGGGTATCTGAAACCTTCATCCTGATTTGCTCAGCTTCAGGTTGTTACTTTATTAATTAGTTTAATTATTAATTAGTTTGGTTCTATGGCGTCAATGTTCACTGAGGAAGATGGAAGCCTCAGCACTGAAGGTTAGTTGAAGCCCACACACTCGGACCAGTATCAGAACACAAACTTGGGGTGATCAGGATCCTGCAACATCAGGCAGAAAATGTTTCCTCTGAGGCAGAAGGGAAAGAAAAGGAACACACACACGTAAAGAAAGCTCTTAAAACATGTGGTTATCCCAGCTGGGCTTTCATCAAATCAGCCAAGATGCACAAGAAAGAAGGTCAGATACCAACTACAGAGAAAGAGAATGACAAACACAACAACACCGTCATCTCGTCTGTGGCAGGCTTGTCAGAGAAACTGACATCCCAGTACTGTACTTCAGACCCAGCCACACTTTAAGGCAAAAACTGGTCCATCCCCAGGACAAACCCCCCAAACACAAGACCAGCAACGTAGTGTCTGCTGTCCAGTGCAGTAAGGAGTGCTCGGACCTCTACATTGGAGAAACCAAACAGCCTCTTCACAAACAAACGGCACAGCAAAGAAGAGCCACCTCAAAGTGACAAGACTCAGCTGTACATCTGCACCTAAAGGTCAAAAGTCAGTCTTTGAGAATGTCAGTGTTTGCATTTTGGACCGGAAAGACAGATTGTTTGAAAGATGAGTTAAAGAAGGATCTATGTCCACTGTGAACAAGGTTACAGGGAATGGGTGATGAAGTGGGAGAGCTCGAATGAAGGTTTCCACAGGCAGCAGACGAGTGTGTTTCTGAGAGAGCGAGGAGAGACGGGATTACTACAGACAGGTGATTACAAACAGGTAACAAAGGTGATGTAATGTTCACCGTAATGGTGACAGCAATCTAGCAAAGAACTGCTGGAACTTCCAGCCTTGATCTACCCGGCAGGTGTAGGAAGGAACCACGGGGCAGTAGATCACGTGAGAGGAGCCAGCTCAGCACGCCATATCCTTCCTCCTCCACAAGACCCTTTCACACATAGACACTGGTAAGGGGAACTATGTGAGAGTGCTGTTTGTAGATTACAGCTCAGCATTCAACACCATAGTTCCCTCCAGGCTGGTCTCTAAGCTGCTGGACCTGGGCCTGGGCCCAACCCTGTGCAGGTGGGTTCACAGCTTCCTGACCAGCAGACCACAGGTGGTACGAGTGGGTCACCTCACCTCATCCTCCCTCACCCTCAACACTGGATCCCCCCAAGGCTGTGTGCTCAGCCCTCTGCTGTACTCACTGTACACCCATGACTGCGAGGCCACGTCAGAGTCCAACGTCATCATCAAGTTTGCTGACGACACTGCTGTTGTGGGACTAATCTCTCACAATGAGGAGACAGCCTACAGGAGAGAGGTCTCCCGCCTGGAGAACTGGTGCCAGGAGAACCACCTCCTGCTCAACGTCAGCAAAACGAAGGAACTGATCGTGGACTTCAGCAGGAAGCAGCAGAGGGACTACCATCCACTTGTCATCAGTGGGGCTGAGGTGGAAAGAGTGGACACTTTCAAATACCTGGGAGTGACCATCTCACAGGACCTGTCCTGGACTCATCACATAAACATCACTGTGAAGAAGGCCAGACAGCGTCTCTACCTCCTCAGGCGGCTGAGAGACTTCAAGCTCCCACTCAAGGTGCTCAGGAACTTTTACACCTGCACCATCGAGAGCATCATGCGTGGGAGCATCACCACCTGGATGGGAAACTGCACCAAGCAGGACTTCATGGCCCTAAAAAGGGTGGTTCGTTCAGCTGAACGGACCATCAGAACCACCCTCCCCAACCTGCAGGACATTTACACCAAGCAGTGCAGGCTGAGGGCCATGAAGATCCTAAAACAGCCCAGCCACCCCGGACACTCTCTCTTCTCCCTGCTCCCATCAGGCCGGCGTTACCGCTGCCTGAGGACTAAGACTGAAAGGTTGAAGAAGAGTTTTTACCCACAAGCCATCCGTCTGCTCAACTCTGAGCCCTAACTGGACCATTATTGCACAATGTAAATATTATAATTTATAATCTATAATTCCACATAAAAGTGTGCATAGTGTATAGTATATAGAGTATAGTGTATAGTGTGAATTACTTTTTTTATTTTTATTCTTCTTCTTATTTATATGTGTGTGTGTATATATGGTTGCAGGTACAAAATACATCTCACTGTGCATTGTACTGTGTATAACTGTGCATGTGACAAATAAACACTATCTTAATCTAATCTCTTAAAAGCAACTCCACCTGAGACTAACAGCAGAAAGGTTAGAGAACCAGAGGAAACAACCGGCTGCACAACGACACACGTTAACCTCTGCTGAGAACACAGATTCACTTTTTCTGAAAGCATAGAAAATAGTTTAAAGATCCTTAAATGAAGTGACAGATGTGTAAAAAGATGAAGGTTAGAGCATCAAGGACCAAAATTCTCTTTCAAATTATTCAAAGAGCTTCATGCTAATGATGCGCACGCTAACCCTGAACTCTCGAAGCATCAAACGGACTGAAAAAATAACTATGTTTTTTCTTACTTTTTGAATTTTTGAAGTGATTATTTTTGCGTGAGCAGCATTTCGATACGTGTGTGTCTGAGGTTGTGGTGAAGCCTGATGGCTGCTCTGCACTGAGCACGTCGGGTTTAAATTTGCTGCTCAGCTGCTCGCGTTGATCCACGTGAGTCTGAATGTCTCTCCAGTTTCAGTTTGATGGAAAACCATACAGCTGTGGTCCGATCAGGTGCTCTAACACAACAGGAAATATCGGTCAGATTACTACGCTGAGATCTTTTTTCTTTTTATGATGTATGACTGGCAGATAATTATGAAATGATTGTGAACAAACAGCAGCGCAGCGTCCACGTTCAAAGATTTGAAATGAAAACCTGCAGAGACACCCAAGTACCGCTGGACTCTGCTTTATTAAATATAAAACTCTGGAGGCATTAGGCTCTGTCCCAGACATCCATGCTGCTGGTTTGAAGCGATGCTGTTGAGTCATGGTGTAGGGCCTTTCCTCAGGCAGGCTCCTCCCAGCTGGGTGGAGTGTCGTTCTGCTCCTCGGCTGCAGGCACCTGTTTCCAATTCTATCCAGCACTTAAGGACCAGTGGAGCAGTTCAGTCTCTGCCAGACCGTCTCGTACCTCAGCGGTAATCAGTCCTGCCTAGACACACTCATGGTAATTCCAGCTCCCCATGCTTATCTGTTGTTTCTCAACTTACCATCTCCACTGAGGAGCCGTCCTCCACCGTTGTAGCCGCCGCGAGTACGGACTTCTCTTCCTCTGGATATTATCTACCTGCCTGTCTGCTCGCCCTCTGACCCCTGGAAACTTTCGGGATTCTTGCAGCATTCAAGTCCACTTTTAGTGGCTGGCTCATGCTGTGAATATAAAATGTTGTGATGGTCCACATGCAGTCATTTAATCCTGCAGTAGCTGGGGTATAAAAAAAACTGTTCATGATGCAAACATCATATTTAACTGACATCACTCTAAAACGAGGCTCTCAGCTGAGGATGTCACTTCGTTAGACACCCGTTGCCTCAACTCATCCCATCTGCTCACGTGTCTGGTGGGAGGGGCTAAGGCCAGAGGAGAGGAAGTGAGGATGTGCAAACTGGGATTTTCATCCTGTAATACAGTAAATCGACAAACACACTCTGAGCCGTGCTGGTGATAGTTTTCAGACTCTCTCACAGATCTGAGGTCTGCACTATGAAGCAGGACTTCCTCTTATCCAGGTAACTTCACGGTCTCAGTACTCCTACCGGGGTATATCACCATGGTAACTTATGCTGCAGACCTAACCTGAATTCTTTGAATCCAGTTTTTATTTGTTCCTCTCAGAGTGTGAGACTCCACAGAGGCTTCAGCTGAAACACTTAAATATTCATTTAATGAAATACTCGATTATGATCCATCAGATTCTCCCATGTCTGATCGACAGAGCTGTGATACTGATCAGTCTGTTCACTCATACAGTTGACATTTCACCATCAGATGCTGTTGGCCCCGCCCCTTTCACATGAAGGTGCTGATGTTAGGGTAAGTGGATCCAGATAACAGAGAGGTACCCTGGCTATGAGATGTGGTGCAGCACCCAGGAGCATCGAACCATGAGACGCTCTTTGTTTTCTTTGCAGCTGAAATTCATACCCCAGCAGAGGTGATAATTACTACACACACGCACGCACACACACACGCGCGCGCACACACACACATGCACACACACTCCCTCTGAGCTGTGATTTTTCTCGGGTCTTCTTGCAGCTGCTGCACCATCACTTCCATCAATATAACCAGAGACATTAACATTAACTTCCTGTAATAACACAGCTGTGTGTTAACGCAGCTGCCCACACGCATACACACACACACACACACAGAGAGGGGAGTAATTTCAGGATAATTTCAGGTTTGCACTGATTACAGTCACATGTGTGTTTACTTTTAGAAACATGTAGCCAGCGTTTGGACGTTTGAGCGTGACTGCAGAGTTTATCTGAGCTGATCTGAAGAAACACAATGTATCCACCAGAGAGCGCTAATGAGTTCAAAGTGTTTCCATGTCTGTGTACACCATACGGTTCGAGGATGGAGAATAAACCTGTCTCAGGATGTTTGTCTCATCTGTGAACCTCACTGTCCCACACACACACTGTCCTACTGCCCCTGAGAATGTGAATACATCTGCAGCTGAAAACAGCCCCCAGCACGTGCTCCCATCTGAAAACTACAGTGAGCATCTGTTTAAGGGCATTAATGGATTTTAAATGAAATGCCCATGGGGTGAGGAACTGATCAGCTCTGAGCTACAAACAGGAAGTCAGAACTAAGAGCATGGCCTTCAACGTGGCGTAACAGCCCGTCCAGTAGACCTGAGCTCCAGTTTTGGTGAGAGAACTTCTCAGATTTGATATGGGTGTTACTGAGTACTGATGAGCAGGTTTCTGTTTCTGTGTGATGCACCCATACAGTCTGTGGATGCAGGCTGTCAACACTCCACCCCCTCTGGTTCTAAAACCCTGACATTCAGGCTTCAGAATCATGGAAGGTGGGCAGAGTCACCACAACGTCACCCACTGGTTTGGACTCCACATCTTCTTACTTTTGGTGTTTTGAATTTTCCAGTGTTTCAGTTACTCTGAGCTGTCAAAGTGCTGTACAGCTAAAGGAGTGATGTAAACTCAGTGACTGATTGTGTTGCACACATAAAGTCTTCATTCACAGACATAACAAGCTCTTCGAATGATCGAAGGGGCAAAAAAAAATTACCTTACACAAGTTGTAACAATAATAATAATGTCATAATAATTGACAGTGTTTCGGGTCCAAGCGTCTGCTGCAGTTCGTTCTCAAAAACCATCTGCTGGCCGTTCTCGGCCTCTCCAGCTTCCCATCAGCACGTCTTTAAGCTCAGTGTTTAAAAACTCTCGGTGTAACTGCAGCCTATGGGACGTCCCTGACATCAAACGTCTGAGCACTCCAGAGGAGAATCCCTCTCAGTGTGGACATGAAGCTGAGGTTCAGGACTTTTTCACACCACACATAAGGACTAACCTCATGCTGTGCATGGATCCTCTCACATATTTTCTTGGCTGAAGTTTGGTCTGTTTCTGGGATCTTCTTCATGCCAGATGACGTCGTTTGTCTCTGCCCATCAGGGATCCTCAGCATGAACTTTCACTGAGATCAGTTTAACCCTCATCCTCCATCTTCTTGTGCTGATGTGGTCGTGTTAGCCTGACCATAGTTACTGATGTCAGACTGAATAAGCTCATAGTTCCTCAGTGGTGTCAGTGAAAATGACTCTGATTGGTTGGTTCTTTTTACCCTTTCCTTCATTTTTAGAGCACAGAAGAAACTCTTCATTTCTCCTCTTCTCTACTCTCTGATCTGTTCTTCACTGAACTTCAGTGTAAACAAACCCAGCTCCTCTCCGTCCCTCCATAGGTCTCCCCATATCGCCATCATCACCTCTGTCTCCCAATGAGCTCGGGTCCATTGCTATAGCAACTGGTTGCCATGGGCGATGAGACACAGCCAGCGCCAGCCAGCATCCTCCTCCTCCTCACAGTTGTTGTCAAAGGCAGGCAGGCAGAGGGGAGAGAAGGTGCGGCGCGAGCAGAGCAGCAGAGACGAGAGAAGAAGAAAGATGCTTTTTCTCTCTTTCTCTCCAAAATAAATTCCAGAAGATGTCAAACGAAAATAAATAAATAAAGACATCCAATCAGACATCCGGATTCTCCTGTCTGTGGTTCTGGAGCGGCAACAAGAGGATGGCGACAACTTGTTCATGCAGGAAAGTGTCTCTTCTGTGCAGGCGGTGACCCCGATGCCAAACCAGCCACTGCTGAGAGACCACCGTGCCTCAGACATCACCTGCTGCTGCTGCTGCAGGGTGAGTCCCAACTTCCCTCTCAATTTCTGATTTTACCTGAATCGTGTCTGTCAGGCATCCTGTGGGTCCAGACTGACAGGGTTCAGGGTGGTGCAGCGAGGTGAGCAGCGTCGTAGACTTCACCGTCTGATGGCGTCTCCATCACCCCGAAACATCTGGTTTTAATTTCTGCGACAGCAGAAGGAAATATGTCTCTATGTGTGAGGTGTGTGAGGTAACAAAGGTTTTATATAATTAAAAGCAGTTTGAGGGTCCAAGCAGGATTTAGCCATCATATGGAGTGTAGGAGGGTCAGGACCCCCTGAAGGAGCCCGTCAAGTGAGAATCTGATCATTATGAAGCCACACAAACTCTTCAGTCTGATTTAGTTTCGATCTTGAGTCACATTCAGACAGAATTTCTGCTTCTGAGGAAACAAATACAACCGAGGATCAAAGCTGAATCAGCCTCCTGTCATTTAAATCCCATCCACAGCCTCTTCCTCTGTGTATTTTAAAGTATTCTTCCCTCTCCTGCATTCATGGGAAATCCAGATTTTGTGTGATATCAGAGAGCATAGGTGTGTGTGTGTGGACCAGTGCAATGACAGCATAAAGTGCTGAGAGGAGCTGCACCCTGTATGCTCATGAATGTGCTTTTTTTAATGTCAGCTACAGGTAGGTGCTGCTGTTCTCTCTGAGCCTGGTTTGCAGCCTTAATTTGATTCTAATCTGTCAAACTGGGGCCATTAAAGGCTTCAGAATTCACTGTTAGAAGTTCCTGAGTCCAGCAGATCAGAGATGGCCTCCTCCCAGTAGGACATGCCCAGAACACACCACCCAAGAGGTGCCCAGGAGGCATCCTGATCAGGTGCCCAAACCATCACATCTGGCTCCTTTTGAAGTGGAGGAGCAGCGACTCTACTCTGAGCCCCTCTCGAATGGCTGCACTCCTCACCCCATCTCTAAGGTAGAGGCCAGCCACCCTTCGTAGGAAGCTCATTTCTGCCACAGTTATCTGCTATCTCATTCTTTCGGTCACTACCCAGACTGGAGCAGCATCCACATCACTGCAGACGCAGCCCCAATCCATATTTCAATCTCCTGCTCTCCTCTTCCCTCACTCATGAACAGGAACAAGAATCCTTAAACTCCTCCATTTGGGGTAGCAACTCATGCCTGACCCAGGGTGGGTGTCGCTGCAGTTGTGCAGGGACTGAATGGCTCATAACAATGAGCCAGACACCCCATACGATAACTCAGCACATGATTAAACCCTGAAGGATAGAAGTGAAGCAACATCTTCAAACAAGGAATGTGCTCAGAAAAAATCCTGAATGATCGTGATTATTTAAACATCTGGTGAAATCAGACCATAAAAATCAACAGTAGAACACATAGCGATGCTCAATCATCTGACAGTAGACTCCAGTTTGTTCATGTAAATGGGGAGTCTTCTTCACACACTAAGGTTAATTATGGAGTTTCACAGGGTTCTGTATTAGGACCAATTTTATTTACATTATACATGCTTCCCTTAGGCAGTATTATTAGAAAGCACTGCATCAATTTTCATTGTTATGCAGATGATACTCAGCTTTATCTATCAATGAAGCCAGATGACGCACATCAATTAGTTAAACTGCAGGAATGTCTTAAAGACATTAAGGCCTGGATGACCTCTAATTTCCTGCTTCTAAATTCAGATCAAACTGAAATTCTTGTTCTCGGCCCCACAAATCTTAGAAACATGGTGTCTAACCAGATACTTACTCTGGATGGCATTACTTTGGCCTCCAGTAACACTGTGAGAAATCTTGGAGTCATTTTTGACCAGGATATGTCCTTCAATGCACATATTAAACAAATATGCAGGACCGCTTTTTTGCATTTGTGCAATATTTCTAAAATTAGAAACATCCTTTCTCAGAGTGATGCTGAAAAGCTAATTCATGCATTTATTACTTCTAGGCTGGACTATTGTAATTTATTATTATCAGGCTGTCCTAAAAGCTCCCTGAAAAGCCTTCAGCTGATCCAAAATGCTGCAGCTAGAGTACTGACAGGGACTAGAAAGAGAGAGCAGATTTCTCCCATATTGGCTTCTCTTCATTGGCTCCCTGTTAAATCTAGAATAGAATTTAAAATTCTTCTCCTCACATACAAGGTCTTGAATAATCAGGCCCCATCTTATCTCAAAGACCTCATAGTACCATATCACCCCAATAGAGCACTTCACTCACAGGCTGCTGGCTTCCTTGTGGTTCCTAGGATACTTAAGAGTAGAATGGGAGGCAGAGCCTTCAGCTTTCAGGCGCCTCTTCTGTGGAACCAGCTCCCAGCTTGGTCTCCTCTGTCCAGTCCAGTGAAATATCAGGGTGAGTCTTTTTTTTTTTTAGTTGGACAGTGTAGATTCATTTTTTTTAACATAATTGATTAGAATTTTTTTTTTTACAAATTAATGTTTTGTGTTTTTAGATATGAGTGATAATTTAATCAAATAAAGCTGACAGCCCTGATACTTGGAATGGACACTCTGTGGCTGTCTGATCACAGCTAAAAAAAAACCCCCAAAAACAGTCAAAAACACCCCAAAGATCCCAAAATTTCTAAACAGCAGATCTGTAACTTTACTTTTTAAATGTCTTTCTGATGTCCTGAAAAGAACATTTTCTTGTTTCAACCAAATTTAGACATAAAGAGACAGATTTTTAAAGGCTGAATAGAAACACGCCCATGGACGTCTGTGCTCGGCGTGTGGGGCTGTGCCGATTCATTTCGCTTTAGTAGCTGCTGCTCTGTTACATAATCCAGAAGAAACATAAAAAATATCAGTCTAAGATGGCTTTTTAAATTTCCTCACATTTATAAATAACTGTACTTTTTTTACACTGCAAAAACATCTTTACAGAATTATGACTTCATTAAACAGCTTCATCACAGATGAATGAGGGATGTACTCTGAAAACAAGCTTGATCATTTGAGTATTAAAGAGAAGATAAGAGAGAAACTGTCACAAAACAAAGAAAAGGCGCAATCTGATAAAGCTGTGAGAAATCAATTGATGAAGAGAAAGAGGCAGGTAAAGGTGAGGAAGGCAGGATGTGGTCTGTCTGCGTGTTTGCTTTAAACTCAGAATGAATCAGCATGTTGTGTTTGCTGAGACTGAACAGATTATCCTCCTGCTCACAGTCTTTATCAGCCGATCTGAGCCTGAATCCCAAAGCTGCTGTGGTCAACGTGTCAAATTAACTTCAGATGATGTGACTGTAGGTGATGCTCAGGAAGCTTTGCCTGTCGCACGTTTAAAGAAACTGCAGCATGAAAATGGTTTTTCACACCATCAGAGGCGAAAGTGTTAAAACATGCCGAGTGGAAACAGACGGAGAGCCACGGTGACGCTAAATCTGTCGACATGTTTCATCCAAAAACAGTCCCAGTGTGGACTGCACGCGCTCAGTAGCGACCTGATATGCAGTCAGAAAAGAGGAGAGGGAAGAAAGAAAAGAAAGAGGAGCTGTCACAGTATTTTTATCCACACTGACCTGTTTTTATCTTCACTTATATTTAGATGGACTGATCAGTGTTTGATATCCATATTTAATTACAGACAAGACAAGAGAGACACAGAAATAGAAACAAAAAAGCAAGACATTATTTCTATTTGCACTTATTTAGATGTGGTGGTGAGGCTCTTTTTTGGTACGTCCTCGCCTACATTTAAAGCATGAAGTGTTTGAGCCACATCAGGAGCCCGTGCAGGACAGATCGAACATCATTAACAACAATTAAGTCAGAAACAGCATGAAAAAGGAGGCGCTGGGCTCCAGAAGCACAGCAGCTTAAATATGCTGGCACTGAGATCAGGTCCAGTTTGTATCCTGCCTGAACTAACTCTGTTTGAATGTATGAAATTTCTCTCTGAGAACAAGCAGAGATATGAAATGCAAAAACCAAACATGAAAAAAGCAACCACGAAAAGATGACTGACAACAGAAGGACGCAAAACGTTTGACACAAGAAAACACCCAGTACACACAAAACAACAACGTGAGAAGCAAGACGACCTCAGAGAGATAAAAACAATATAAAAATATGTGCAAAATGACCATCAGGAGTGAAAAATGACTTCAAAGAGACCACAAAGAGGCACCAAAAGCAGGTTTTCCAGACATGTCCTGTTGTTTCAGTCCTACTCTGACTACAACAACAGTTCAAAAAGGTTTATGTTCTAGGATTGGGCTTAATCTGGTGCAAAATGACCACAAAGAAATGCAAAATGATTATTAGGAGCCAAAAGGTAAAAAACAACCATAAAGAGGTGCAACGTGACAGCCAGCAATCAATAAATGAACAGAGGTGTTAATCAGTGACTAGGAGCAAAGATATTACCTCAAAGGCATAAAACAACCACTAAAAGCTGCAAAATGATGACAACAAAGATGCAGTAAAAGCTGTAAAATGACCACAAAGGGACTCACAATGACTGTGGGGTGTTGGGTGTGGCTGGAGATGAAGCAGCAGACTGGATGACAGATTGAATCGGTTGAGGAGCCAAAAACTGTTTAATCCAAGAAAATCACAATCAACCTGAAATAGAAGCAAAGCGGAGAGGAGGATGAAACGGAGGGATGAGGAGAGGCAGTGACAGCACAACACTTCCTGTTATCAGAGACAGATTTCATCAGGACGGAGATGAGACACAGAGAAAGTAATTACAGCTCTGAAATAAAGTGAGATGAAGTGTGCAGAGAGAAAACAGGTCTGGTGGCATCAGCTGAAATCAAACAGTCATTAGAAACTGAGAAACACAGCAAACAGCCGAGGGTCACACGAGCTTCAAGACACAACAAAACACAACAGAACATTCATATCAGGGCTGCGGGGCGTTCCTGTGGAGGCATGGCTCACATAAGCTGAAGCAAAGGTCATTAAACTTACATGTGTGTGACTGTGAAACACACAAACCCACTAAAGTCCAGCGCCAGTGGCGATGGACTCCGTCTACGGGACCAAACATTTTAGTCCAGCAGAGAGCAAAAGAATAATGAGTAAAGTGCTTTTATTTTTCAAAATAGTGACTGACTGGCCACAATTCTTACCGTAAGAACTAAAATGATGCATATGGTGTGTATGGATCAATCTGTTAATTATTTTATTCAGTAATTAAATTTTTGGTATGTAAAAACAAATTTCAAATACCATCACAGTTTCCCCGACGTCAACAGTCTGAACCTGAGAATAACTGAATGTTAAAGTAACTGAAAAACAAAAGGCTACAGATTGTTGCACATGACACGTTAAATCCATTAAACAAATGGAACAATCTAAATATCTGACAGTGTGAGTCTGCCGGTCAAACTGATTCAGCTAATGCTATTTTTTTGTATACTGTAATTTCCTGTAGTTTGATGACAAACTGCACATTTTTGAAGTATTTCACATGTGCTGCGTGTAAGAAATCATTGTTTTTATTGCAATATTGTATTGGTGTGCAATATTTTCCTTTGAATATCGCAGTATCAGTTTTTAAGTGCAGTACTTCTTATTGGATTGTCAGCCGCAGCATTAAAACCAGTGACCGATGAATGATCAGTTATCATGATAGGGTGAAAGAAGGTGTAGGAGGGTAATCATAGACAGGGCATTGGTGGGTGCTGCGAGTGAAGGCTGACCTGCACAAACTGTCAAAAACTTTAACACTCGCTCTGACAGCAAATGTCTGATTTTAATGATTCAGAGTTTCTGATTTGTCTTTTTTAAAGTTCTTTGGGAGCCATGCAGCGTTAGCCTTCATTGGGATAGGGCATTGAAGAGAAGACAGAAAAGCTGGGAGAGAGAACAGCAGTAAACGGTGTATTCGAACTCACGCCTCTGCAATAGTCTTATGGGTCACCTGCTCAACCCCGAGAGTTACAGCAGCACCCCATTTTACACCTCAGGATTCGTTAGTCCTCTTTTCTGCAAACTCAGGAGTTTTAGCTCCTCTGTGAGTCTTCTTGACCCTGTGTTTTTGCCTTTTTATCACTTCCTGTTTTACCTTAAAGGTTATTTTCCTGTTGTCTCTTTTTAGCTTTACTTTCTATTTTTCCTTCCTCTGGGATTTTTAGCCCCACCCTAATTGTCTTCACCTGTGTCAGTAATGTTTAGCTCAGCTGTCTCCTGCTGTCTCCTTGGCTTGGGGTGTGTATATATAGTCCCATGTTCCCTTTGTGTTTGTGCGCTCTCTGGCTTCCCTGTCTGTGTAGACTTTCTGTTTGGGCCAAACTGTTGAAGTTTGCCTTTGCTGGGATAATCTGTGTCCTGCATTGGGTCCTCACCTGTACACTTCACACGCCCACTGCAGCATTATCCACCATCAGCCTTTGATTTTGTGGAGCTCAGTGAAGCTCAGGCTGTAGCCATGTTTGTACAGATTGATGTGACTTCGTGTTCATTATTAGCACTGCAGTCAGCCTCCGTGTGAAACACAGCTGGACCTCAAAGCTGCTAAAAAGCTCTTCAGTTCAGAGAACATCTGCATGCTCAGCCTGATAGCCTCCTCCTCGCTCTGGGCCCCATGGGCGGCGATGGTCTCTTGGCCGTCAACGTCCAGCCGTCTACCTGATAAGATGACTTATTGACGAGCTGTCAGGCATCTCCGTGGCAACAATCACTTTCTCTCGTTAGGAAGCACATTCAGTGGTTGCGTTGCTCTTGTTCAGACAGTTGGGAAATCAGATATTGATGTGCTTGTTGTCATATTTTTCTTCTTTATAACCTCTGTAAATAAAGATTTTCTACTTTCAAACGATGACCTCGCTTCTTTAGTGACGTCAGGTAAGGTGTTGAAAATCTGCTGTTTGAACTTGAACTTGGCAAAAATTTAAAAAAATCAGGTTTTCTCAAAGAGACACAAGAAAATAAACCCCAACCAAACCATATTTGGGCAAGTGGACGAAGTGCTAAGCTATCTGCTGATGCTAGCCAGCTTGGTTATCAGCCTGCATCCACAGATATAACTCACACACAGGTACCTGCTTTTGTCCGACTTACACATAAGATGGATTTTTTACGAGTCTAATAAAATTCCACGGGCCATTTGAATCCGACTTAGGCAATTTTTACTGTAGTTAGGGCTCTATAATTACACAGGGATCGTCTAATTGTTGGGCTTTTCTCTCTAATATTGTAGGATCTTTACCTTTACTATATGAAGCACCGTGAGATGATGCTTAACTGAGTTATATTCACTTCATAGAAGCTTATTTTACATTAAAGGGACTTGTTTTTCTGCCTCAAAGGGACCCCACAAAATGACATCAGTAATATGTTTGTATACACACACACACACACACACACACACACACACACACAAAATAATATTTGACAGTAGTAAGAGGGTAATGGGAGTCAGCAGAGATGGTTACGTAATCTGGACACCGATGATGTTGATTGAGCATCACTTCATTACACACATATATACACAAACATTCACACACACACACTGTTCCACCCGCTCTGAAGGGAGGTGGATGACTGGCGCTGAGCTACAATCTGTTTCACAGATGACTCTCTTGCACACGTTCATGTGTGTGTGTGCATGTGTGCGTGCAGGCGTGCGTGCGTGCGTGCGTGTCATTGTGAGGACCACTGTGAGTTTTTCATGTCTGGTTAGGGACCTGGGATTGTGTTATGTCATCAAGTGTCCTTACAGAAATAGAAAGACAAGCGCGCGTGTGTGTGTGTGTGTGTGCGCGCGCTTTGGCATCCAGACGGCGCCCAATGACTCACGGCAGTCTTACAGCAGCACTGATCAATTACAACCAGAGATCAGAACAGATGACCAGATCAATAACCATTACTGCCGTGTGTGTGTGTGTGTGTGTGTCTTAAGTATACCACATGTTTTAACTCCATCCATGTCCATCACCAGACTCCATTCAAACACCAGCTAATTTTACAGCCATTTAGGTTAATGAGGATCAAAGTTAATCAACTTAATCAATCCCAAATGTAAGCATTCATATGAATCCCACCAAACTTTAACAGCAGTTGGTGAACAGTGCTTGAGTATTAATCACTTTTCTAATCCAAATAATTTTTAAAAATTTTGCTAATTTAAATCACTTTGCAGGCCAACCAAAATTCAATAAATAAAAATGTATGTATTTCATTAGTATTTTCTGATAATACACTCCATACCAGACTCCATTCAAAAATTAGTTAATTTAACATCAGTTTGTTGTTGCTGTGTTCACATTAGTAGACAGGATAGCTATTTAGAAACAATGTAGCTTGCATTAATCAGTGTGTGTCATGAGTGATAACTGAAGAAATCACATACAAAACACCGTATCATCATTGTAATCAGTATTAACTCCAGACTTAATTCATTTGGCAGACTGACAGCACAGTCAGGGTTTTTTTCTATACAGGAAGCTCGGCTCGCTGCAGCCGACAACCACACAAACGCAGTGACAGCATTTAGCGTTCATTTGTCAGAAGCAGCCGGCGACAAATCCGACTTTTCCCGACGGAGACGACCAAAGTTCATGTGTCGGCTCCCACAGAGCCTGCTGATAAATCAGCGCCTAATCCACAGCACTGTGATCATCCCACACATTCACACACAGCCTGTCGGTGTGTGTGAGATATGCTAACTAACCTGTGACATCACCAGGCATCATGTAACAAAATACTGTTAGTATTACACACTGAGAGAGGGAACAGGTTTAGTCACTTTGTCTTATTATTAGAGACGTAACAACAGAAATTTAAAGATTTGGTTTCAGGTGAGTGGAGCTTGGTTAGGTGAGTGTTACCTGTTTGGAGGTTTAGGTTCTGTTATTTCCCTCCAGTGTCAAGGAGATTTTGGATTCTTATTTATTGTTCTATGCTTTGTGTTTGGCTTCATTGTGTGAATGCTCTGAGTTTGATTACTGTTGTATCTCTCTCTTAAACACTCAAACAGTAGAGTATGTGTACATATTTAATCATATAAGTGGACACAATGTTTCAGTCCTTTACAAAAACACAAATTTCTCATCCATCGGTGCTTCATCTTTCAGACCTTGCTCTCAGCAAAGTAATTGACAGTGTGTTATGTTGATTGCATCTGGGTCTCATTTCCCAGCTGTCTCTACTCGTCAAAACACCTTCTGGGTATAAATAGTCCCATCTTCCTTGTCTTCCTTGCAGGATTGTCTGTTATGCCACCTTATCCCCTCTCATGAATTCTCAAGTGCAAGAGTCTCTCTGCCGAGGCGTTCCCAGACCAGTCAAGAGATAAAATCTCTCCAGCATGTCCTGGATCTGCCCCGGGGCCTCCTCCCATTAGGACACGCCAGGAAAAAATTCAACTGGCTCCTTTTGATGTGGTGAAGCAACAGCTCTACTTTGAGCCCCTCCCTCTCATTCTTTCGGTCACTACCCAAAGCTCGTGACCATAGGTGAGGGTAGGGAAATAGATCGACCGGTAAATTGACAGCTTCGCTTTTATGCTCAGCTCCCTCTTCACCACGACAGACCGGTGCAGCATCCGCATCACTGCAGACACAGCCCTGATCCATCTGTCAATCCTCCACTCCCTTCTCCCGTCACTCGTGAACAAGTCCCGAGATACTTGAACTCCTCCACCTAGGATAGCAACTCGTCTCTGAGCTGGAGTGGGCACTCTGCCCTTTTCCAGCTGAGGACTATGGCCTCAGACTTAGAGGTACTTACTCTCATGCCAGCGGCTTCACACTGCGAGCTCAAGGCCACCACCTGATGAGATGAGATCCTGAGGCCACCAAGGCAGAAGCCTTCCACGACTTGTCCACACCTAGAAATTCTGTCCCAAAAAATTATGAACATTCAAGTTCAGGAGGGGAATAACAAGTTGGCGTGTGAATGTAATCCCAACAATTCTGGGGTGAGGAAGGGCCGGCAGGTGGTGACTGAAGCTGGCGGGATAGTCCAATCCATGAGTGGGTAGCAGATTCCCAGGCAAAGAGTGAAGGGTCCCATTGGTCCTTAAATATTGGATTCTTGATGAGCCGATAAACTTCAGGTGTGACAGCCGGCTGCAATGGACAATACTCCATTTCATTTGATCCGTGCCGACAGAACCAAGGAGAGTGGTAAGAAGAGGGGCGGGGGTCTGGCTGTGTTTGTAAACGATAGATGGTGCAACTCCAGACATCTAACCATCAAAGAGACGCTCTGCAGTAAGGACATTGAACTGCTCGCTGTTGGTATGAGACCGCACTATCTTCCTCGGGAGTTTTCACATGTTATTGTGATAACTGTGTATGTGCCGCCCTCTGCTAACGCTGCTGCAGCCTGCGATGTCCTCCATGCTACTACCAGCAGACTCCAAACACAGCACCCACAGGCCCTCTTTCTGATCTCAGGGGACTTTAACCACATCTCCCTGTCCTCCACTCTCCCCACCTTCACCCAGTATGTCACCTGCCACACCAGGAATACCAACACACTGGATCTACTGTATGCCAACATCAAGGAGGCATACAGCTCATCACCTCTGCCTCCCCTGGGGGGCTCAGATCACAACCTGGTTCATCTCCAGCCTGTGTACAAACCCTTGGTACACAGAGAACCAGTTGTGACACACACAGTGAAGAAATGGTCTGAGGAGACTGAAGAAGCTCTGAGAGACTGCTTTAGCTCCACTGTGTGGGAAGAGCTTTGTGCCCCTCATGGGGAGGACATCGACAGCATCACGGACTGCATCACTGATTACATCAATTTCTGCGTGGAAAACACTGTACCCACCAGGAGGGTACGGTGTTTTTCAAACAACAAACCCTGGATCAACTCTGAAATAAAGGCTCTCCTGAAGGAGAAGAAGAGAGCCTTTAGATCAGGAAATAAGGAGGAGCTGAGAGCCGTGCAGAAGGATCTGAGAAGGAAAATCAGGGATGGAAAAAACATCTACAGGAAGAAGATGGAGGACCAGCTACAGCAGAGCAACATCAGTGGGGTTTGGAGGAGTTTGAACTCAATTTCAGGCCACAAACCAAGCCCTAGGGTTGTGGGAGACTTAGAGTGGGTTAACAACCTGAACCAGTTCTTTAACAGGTTTGACCAGCCACCCACCCCTCCCCCAGCCCAGTCCCCCCTGCTGTCAGGCCCACCATCTTTAATGACTGCCAACCTTTCTTCTTCTTGGGACCTCACACCTCTCAGCTCTCAGCCATCACCCACCCCCTTCACTTCTGAGGACTCCATCTCACAACCCCCATCCCCCACCTCCATCTTGTCCCTCTCAACTCATCATGTGAGGAAGGAGCTACGTAAGATCAAGGTGCGAAAGGCTGCTGGTCCAGACGGCATCAGCTCCAGGCTCCTGAGGTGCTGCGCAGATCAGCTGTGTGGCATCATGGGATACATGTTCAACCTGAGCTTGAAGCTGGGGAAAGTACCACAACTGTGGAAGACCTCCTGTGTGGTACCGGTACCAAAGACCAAACATCCAAAGGATCTTAGCAGCTACAGGCCGGTAGCCCTGACATCGCATCTAATGAAGACCCTCGAGAGGCTGGTCCTCAACCATCTACGCCTCATGGTGTCGTCTTCGTTGGACCCGCTGCAGTTCGCCTACCGGCCTGGCATCGGGGTGGATGACGCCATCATCTACCTCCTGCACCGAGCTCTGACCCACCTGGAGAAGCCTGGAAGCACTGTGAGGATCATGTTCTTTGATTTCTCCAGTGCTTTTAACACCATCCAGCCAGGACTTCTGAGAGACAAGCTGGAACTGTCAGGAGTGGACCACCACATCTCCGAGTGGATACTGGACTACCTCACTGACCGCCCACAGTACGTGAGGACACAGGGCTGTGTCTCTGACAGGCTGGTCTGCAGTACGGGGGCCCCACAGGGAACTGTGCTGGCACCGTTCCTCTTCACCCTCTACACTGCAGACTTCTCCATCAACTCCCCACGCTGCCATCTGCAGAAGTTCTCTGACGACTCTGCCATAGTTGGCCTCATCACAGGTGAGGATGACTCAGAGTACAGACAGTGGACTCAGGACTTTGTGGACTGGTGCCAGCGGAACCACCTCCTGATCAACGCCGCTAAAACCAAGGAGCTGGTGGTGGATTTCCGCAGGCGCAGACCCACCACACGGACACCGGTGAACATCCAGGGAGTGGACATTGAGATAGTGGACTCTTATAAGTACCTGGGTGTTCACCTAAACAATAAACTGGACTGGACTCACAACACTGATGCGCTCTACAGGAAGGGTCAGAGCAGACTCTACCTGCTGAGAAGGCTGAGGTCTTTTGGAGTGCAGGGGACACTCCTGAAGACCTTCTATGACTCTGTGGTGGCATCAGCCATCTTCTATGCAGCAGTATGTTGGAGCAGCAGCTTGTCTACAGCTGAGAGGAAGAGGATAGACAAGCTCATCAGGAAAGCCAGCTCTGTCCTAGGATGTCCTCTCGACTCAGTGCAAGTGGTGGGAGACAGAAGGACTCTGACCAAAATAACATCACTGATGGACAAGGTCTCCCATCCCATGCATGAAACTGTTGCTGAGCTGGAGAGCTCCTTCAGTGACAGACTGCTGCATCCTAAATGCACAAAGGAGCGTTACCGCAGATCCTTCCTCCCAGCAGCTGTAAGACTTTATAACCATCACTGCTCCCAACAAAAACCACAATAACCTACACAATGTAGGATAATATATAATATACTGTAAATAGTCCGGCCTGTTAAGGTTCAACACACAGGCACATCATGTACATTGTATATAGTGTTATTATTATTATTAGTAGTATTAAGGTTAATATTGTTTGTTGATTTTATATATATTCTTTTCTTAATAGTGTGAATTATTATATCTTTATTTATATTTATAATAACTGCGGCTGCTGTTACACCCAAATTTCCCCTCTGTGGGACAATAAAGGCTGTTTCTTCTTCTTCTTCTTCTTCTTCTTCTTCTCCACCCAAGAGGAGGACAGCCAGCCCAGTCCTAACACCCCACAACACTTCCCACACCCACACACCCTATGACACACCCTCCGGTCTTCGTTCTTAAAGATGAGGACCACCACTCTGTTCTGCCAATCCAGTGGCACCACCCCAGATCTCCACGCGATGTTGCAGAGGCGTGTCAGCCAAGACAGCCCTACAACATCCAGAACCTTCAGGAACTGAGGGCAAATCTCGTCCACCCCAGGGGCCCTGCCACCAAGGAGTTGTTTAACTGCCTCAGTGACATCACCCCCAGGGGTGGGCGAGTCATCCCCACAAATTACATCTCTTTATTCTGGAGACATCCAGAATAAAGAAGTGTGATTCAGGTTTATGTTTCAGCTCAGTGTTAAAGCCATGCTTCCTTTACCTCATGTCCTGATATTCTTATGTATAAAATAAGTTTCATATTTGACACCTCTGTCTGTACCAGAAATCCAGAAACGTGTTGTCCTGTCACACCTACAGTTTCGAAGGAATTATTTTGTTGAAGGTGTAGGATTACATCTACTATTACCTGAATGTTATTTTAGTTTGGACTTTACACTTTCACAGTGTTACATAGAAAAATGTTTTTTATTTGTGTTTGTTTCTACAAAGAAGTATTCTTTCATCCAGTCGTGCACAGTAACTTTTATAGATAGGTCAGCAGAGATGATGACACCCACTCCTTAGAAAAAAAAGTAATCTTCCTCTGCTGTTCAACAAGACAAATCAGACCAGGTTAAAGCATACTGCTATGTGCTACCTGTGTTTTATTCTTTTAAGTATAAGATAAGATAAGATAAGATAAAACTTTAATGATCCCACGACGGGGAAATTTGTGCATTACAGCAGCTCAATACAGAGAAAAAATGAAAAGGATGAGTAAGAACAAATAACTAAACTAAAAACTAAAACTAAAATTCAATAGAATAAAATAAAATAGCAAAAAACTATACACATATACATAAGCACTATATACATAAATATATATATATATATATATATATATATATATATTTACATATACACACATATACACACACGTCAAACACTATATACAAATATCAAAATATTATATACATTTGTAGCCGGTAAGGTACACAGCATACACGGTATGCATTATATGGGTGAGTGTAATAAATAAAATGTATCTGACTGTATGGATAAAGTGATGGCAGTGTAGGTAAAGTGTCCAAGTGACTCAAGACATTATGATGTGTTGTACAGTCTAACTGCTGTTGGGATGAATGACCTGTGAAAGCGCTCCTTCCTGCAGCGAGGATGTTTCAGTCTCTGACTGAAGGAGCTGCTCAGTTCACCCACGGTCACATGAAGAGGGTGATGGGGGTTGTTCATGATGGATGTCAGCTTTGCTAACATCCTCCTCTCACCCACCACCATCACAGACTCCAGAGGACATCCCAACACAGAGCTAGACCTCCGCACCAGTTTGTCGATCCTGCTCCTGTCCCTTTCGGTGCATCCACCCCCCCAGCAGGCCACTGCGTAGAAAAGGGCAGATGCTACCACTGAGTCATAAAAAGTCTTTAACAGAGTCCTGCAGACACCAAAGGACCTCAGTCTCCTCAGCAGGTGGATGCTGACAGCCTCCTAAAGCTTGCTGCAGTCTGCATGGATGTCTTCAGCTTTCTGCTTTGAAACTAACAAACACAGAGACAAGAGACCTTTTACATGTTGCATGAAATGTATTTGTCTTCCTTGCTTCCTGTTTCCTGTCTGGTGGGTAATGTATCTCAGTTTTTTTGTTGTTCATTAGACTTTTCAAATTATAAGTGCTGAATGTGGTACTGTTTGCACCAGGAACACCCATGCTTCTCTTTCTTTCCACCAATACATTCTTCACCAAGAAAGCTGATGGTGGTTCCTCCAAATACCCCCTAAAATATTATCCACAGCTGTGGAAAAGCAGCTGGTTAAACGGAGAACGAATTTTTGCTCCTTTTTGTGGTTTAATTTTAAATCTTTAATTCAAAATAAGCTGTTAAAACAACCATAACACATTTCAACATCAAGGAATACAGCTGAGCGAATGATTAATTTCCAACAACTGAGACATTAATGTTGACTAAAACTATCCAGTTATGATGCTTAACTTTAATTTCAGGAGTTTGCTTATCACAGGAGCACTTCCACCCTTCGCTGGTTTGTGCAGTTTGTGTTAAGCATATGTATATTGATTCATTCATTAACCAAACTTAAATTAATATTTATCATGTTAAATATTTAAATGTGATTAAAATGAGATTAATTTTGATTAATTAATTACAAAGCTCCTAATTAATTGGATTAACTTTTTTAATTGAGTCCCACCCCTAATACATATATATATATATATATATATATATATATATATATATATATATATATATATATATATATATATTCTTTTTCTGAGTTTATTATACACCTTTTTCTGGTAGTTACTTCTTCAGCTGCTTTGCCCTCATTTCTTTCTTTTTTTTTTTTCTTTCACTTCCTCTTCCTTTGTGCTCCGCTTTGGTCAGACTTTCTTTTGCTCTTGAAATAACTCTTCCCACGTCTCCACCTTCCAGTTTATGGGCCAATGTGACACCTCTGGTGCCTGTCTTCTTGGTGCTGATAACTGTGTTGTCTTTTCTTTCTGACTGGCTTCTGCTAGCAATTCTCTTCACTGCAGACTTCTAGATTTATAACTTCCAATTACTGTGCCCTCAGCAGAATGGTACTGATTTGATGTGTCAGTGCTCTGGCACATAGATTTTAGAGCCTTTTTCCTTTCTTTGGGGGAGGGGGAAAGTCTTTCAGCCACAAGCTCATGGATTTGCAAATCTAAACCCCAATCTTTATTTCCTTCTAACCTGCAGAGATGCAGAATTGTAGGTAACGTTGGTGGGACCATGTAGCTTGTCTTTGCAAAGAACAGCTTAGTACACTCTTCTACGTGTTCTGCAAGCAATGATCAAAACATTTCAGAAAAAAGGTCTAAAAAATCTAAAAAATCTCACCTAATTTCAATTTGTCCAATCTCACACTGAAGCTGTTCTACTTTACTTAAAAAGCCATCACCGACCCAGCTGTCTTAGCTAATTATAGGCCAATCTCCAACCTTCCTTTTCTCTCAAAGATCCTTGAAAGAGTAGTTGTAAAACAGCTAACTGATCATCTGCAGAGGAACGGTTTATTTGAAGAGTTTCAGTCAGGTTTCAGAATTCATCACAGTACAGAAACAGCATTAGTGAAGGTTACAAATGATCTTCTCACAGCCTCTGACAGTGGACTCATATCTGTTCTTGTCCTGTTGGACCTCAGTGCAGCTTTGATACTGTTGACCATAACATTTTATTACAGAGATTAGAGCATACTATAGGTATTAAAGGTACTGCACTGCAGTGGTTTGAATCATATTTATCTCATAGACTCCAATTTGTTCATGTAAATGGGGAGTCTTCTTCACACACTAAGGTTAATTATGGAGTTCCACAGGGTTCTGTGCTAGGACCAATTTTATTTACATTATACATGCTTCCCTTAGGCAGTATTATTAGAAAGCACTGCATCAATTTTCATTGTTATGCAGATGATACTCAGCTTTATCTATCAATGAAGCCAGATGACACACATCAATTAGTTAAACTGCAGGAATGTCTTAAAGACATTAAGGCCTGGATGACCTCTAATTTCCTGCTTCTAAATTCAGATAAAACTGAAATTCTTGTACTCAGCCCCACAAATCTTAGAAACATGGTGTCAAACCAGATACTTACTCTGGATGGCATTACTTTGGCCTCCAGTAACACTGTGAGAAATCTTGGAGTCATTTTTGACCAGGATATGTCCTTCAATGCACATATTAAACAAATATGTAGGACCGCTTTTTTGCATTTGTGCAATATTTCTAAAATTAGAAACATTCTTTCTCAGAGTGATGCTGAAAAGCTAATTCATGCATTTATTACTTCTAGGCTGGACTATTGTAATTCATTATTATCAGGCTGTCCTAAAAGCTCCCTGAAAAGCCTTCAGCTGATCCAAAATGCTGCATCTAGAGTACTGACAGGGACTAGAAAGAGAGAGCAGATTTCTCCCATATTGACTTCTCTTCATTGGCTCCCTGTTAAATCTAGAATAGAATTTAAAATTCTTCTCCTCACATACAAGGTCTTGAATAATCAGGCCCCATCTTATCTCAAAGACCTCATAGTACCATATCACCCCAACAGAGCACTTCACTCTCAGACTGCTGGCTTACTTGTGGTTCCTAGGATACTTAAGAGTAGAATGGGAGGCAGAGCCTTCAGCTTTCAGGCCCCTCTTCTGTGGAACCAGCTCCCAGCTTGGATTCAGGAGACAGACACCCTCTCTATTTTTAAGATTAGGCTTAAAACTTTCCTTTATGATAAAGCTTATAGTTAGGGCTGGATCCGGTGATTCTGAACCATCCCTTAGTTATGCTGCAATAGGCCTAGGCTGTGGGTGTTTCTTTTTGTTCACCTCTTTTCACTCTGTTTATACTCCACTCTGCATTTAATTATTAGTTATTATTAATCTTTGGCTCTCTTCCACAGTGTGTCTTTTTTCCTGTCTCTCTCCCCTGAGCCCCAACTTGTTGTGGCAGATGACTGCCCCTCCCTGAGCCTGGTTCTGCTATAGATTAAGGGGGAGTTTTTCCTTCCCACTGTTGCCAAATGCTTGCTCAAGGGGGTCATTTTGATTGTTGGGTTTTTTTGCTCAATTATTGTAGGTCTTTACCTTACAATATAAAGCACCTTGAGGTGACTTTTTGTTGTGATTTGGTGCTATATAAATAAAATTGAACTTCTAATTTAGTGAGACACCATTCCCTCTCCAGCTTACAGGTTATCTGCTTTAAGCTGTGCATTTGTGAATTATACCACGGAGTCAGGCACTTCTGATTTGAAGCTTTCCTTTTCAGAGGAGCCACAGTATCCAAAGTCGTGCGCAGTAAGGATGTAAAACTATTGACGAGATAATCGACCTCACTGGGAGCAGAGTTTAGGTAGCTGCTCTGCACTGTGTTGGCACTGAAAAGGGTAACAATGGAGGAATTATATCCTTAAACTTAGTTACAGTACTTTCAGAAAGACTTCTACTGTAATCATATTTACTCCCCACTGCTGTGTAATGCATTACTGTAAATTTTAATGTTACTAAGAAATGATCAGACAGGAGGGGGCTTTCAGGGAATACTGTTAAGTCTTCAGTTTCAATGCCATATGTCAGGACAAGATCCAGAGTATGATTAAAGTGGTGGGTGGGCTCCTTTACATTTTGAGAGAAGCCAATTGAATCTAACAATAGATTAAATGCAGTGTTGAGGCTGTCATTCTCAGCATCTACATGGATGTTAAAATCACCCACTATAATTATTTTATCTGAAATGAGCACTAAATCAGATAAAAAGTCTGAGAAATCAGACAGAAACTCTGAGTAAGGACCAGGTGGACGATAAACGATAAGAAATAAATTGTCTAATTAGGATGGACAAGACTAAGAGTCAGGCTTTCAAATGAATTAAAACTTTGTCTGGGACTTTGATTAATTAATAAGCTGGAATTGAAGATTGCTGCTACTCCTCCTCCTCGACCTGTGCTTCGAGCATTCTGACAGTTACTGTGACTCGGGGGTGTTGATTCATTTAAACTAACATATTCATCCTGCTGTAACCAGGTTTCTGTGAGGCAGAATAAATCAATATGTTGATCAATTATTAAATCATTTACTAACAGGGCCTTGGAAGAGAGAGAGAGACCTTATGTTTAATAATCCACATTTGAGTGTTTTATTCTTTAGTGCAGTTAAGGAAGCTATATTATTTATTGTTTTTGAATTTTTATGCTTCAAGTATTTGTTGCTGATTTTTGGTCTGTATTTGGTGGTCCGCGAGCATACACAGTCTCACTTCACAAACTGATTCTGCTGTAATGAAGAAAATTCAGAGGAGACAGTCAGGGCTGTGGCTGTCATGTAAGAGTTCTTTGGCCACACCAGCAGTCTTCCCTTTCTACCTGGACTACTTACTATATTTGTAACACTTGAATTTTATCACCTTCTCCACAAATGAAAAGGATCCCACTGGAAGAGATCCAGAAGATTGTCAAAGCACATGTAAGAGTAGTGACTGCATTGAGAGATCTTCAAGCAGCAGTCACACTGAAAATGATTCAGACTGAAATCAATTCAGGGTTTTTATTACGGGCCTGCTGTCAAATCTTTCTGATCACAGTGGTATCTATGCTCTGCCATGAGATCCAGTTGTCCTGCTATCTTTAACAGAGATGACATTTGTCTGACTTCTGTCACCTTTTTAATAAAAAGATGTGTTGCACAGGGGTTAGTCATCCTCTAGGTTTCTGTATGAGATCTTCAGATTTAGTTGCTGCTGAAAGGTTTCCAGCTCATCTTTGGTGATTAGCCATCATGTCTTTACCTTTCACAGCTCCTGGTGATGAGCAGATTTATGCAGGTTTATTTATGCGGTTTTAAATTACAGTCTGCCTGTTGCAATAGGCCTAGGGGTTTGGTCTGTTACAGTTGGTCTTGCTAACACTTAGAACTGGCGTTCTCTTTCTCCCCATGATGGCTTGTCTAGCTCTTGTTTTCTTTTCAGTTCCTTGGGCCCAAGTTTGTCAGCTCTAAAAGCTGTCTTATTTTGTCTGTCTGATGATTTCAGGTTATATTATGGGAGGTTGATGGGAGGCTTGTGTCTTGGGTTTCCAGTTACAGTCTAGGCTGTGGAGGCCGATCATCTCTGTTATTCTGAGAGGGGAACAGGACCAGGTCATCTTCCCCTGACTCATCCAATTCCTTGACAAATGTTGCATTTTCTGCCTCATTTGTAGCTTTGTGAATCTGTTTGAATGTGTTTCTTTCTCTTTTCATGCCATTCTTGTGCTGATGTTATTTTAGTTAATCTAGTGAAGAATTATTTGTTGTAGCCTTTTTCTGCAGCCTTTGCACCATTTCATGTGGACTTTGAATGGATTTTTCTCTGTTCTTTCTCTTCTCTGTTTGTAGTTACCTTGAACTAATATCACATTTACCAAGGAGATTGCTTTTATACTGTAACCAACCAAATACCCATCACTTTCCAAGTGTTTAAGAAGACCCAATGAATATTTTTATTATTTTTTTATATTTTTTTTTGTGGCCTTGAAACACACAAAAGACCATCTTGCTTACTTTATCTGTTCTGGGCAACTGTAGAAACATTAGAGAAAAAAAGAGCAAGTGTGTGCACCTCCAGGCAACCTTACCAAATTTTCTAAGTACCAAAAACAATACATCACTTCTTAAAACACTGATCTGCAGGATCTTCCTCAGGCCTCTCCTCAAAGAGAAAGCTCTAATCAATAGAAAACACTATCAGCTGTTGACCAACAGGCCAGAAGGTCAACAGGAACAAGGACAAAAACATCACCACAAGATGCCAACTATCCCTCCAGAGAAAAGGATGCATGCTATGGTCCCCGGGGTCACTTCTGATTTAAAAAAAAAAAAAAAAGAAACTGTGATGGCTAAAACATTATGTTTTATATTCAGTCTAGAATTATCATTCAAGCTCTTGGCACCAATTTTGGATGGTTTCAGTGTCTGCGTCCTGCGAAGGATGGTTTGCCTCCACCCCGCCAGGAGCTTAGAGCGGCTGTACCTCGCTGACTGACCCTCAGTGTGTGCTTCTGTTGGAAAGACTTTAACCCTCACCCTGAACCTTTAAAACTTCATGGCCTGAGCTAACGTGGTTAATTTAAATAATGCCATTTTATAGATAACCACAGCCACACCAGCCAAACTGGTGTTTTTATTGGAGCTGAAAGCATTTGGATGGTTTTTAAGCCTCACAGTTTGTTTGATTTTAGGAAGTGAAGGGGATCTGGAAACAGCCGATTATGTCTGACTTTAACAAGTGGTTGAAAGTCAGTAATTGTTTTTTTTTGTGCTCTCTGCCCTTTTTGTGCTCTGACAGAGGTCTGAGTCGATGGATGCTTACCTCTCATGTCTGGCTGTTACTCTGCACTCAGAATATCTGAAGAGTCGGTGACGCAGAAGGAGGTTTACCTTCAGTCCTACAGCAGCTCTGACTGCAGTGTGTGTGTGTGTGCGTGTGTGCGTTGTCTCTGATGTTGCAGTGGATCTCCTGTTTCAGCCTCCAGCAGCAGAGGGTTGTTGTCATTCAGAGTGCAACATCACGCTGAGAGAGATGTATGTACATATTTTTACATCCAGATGTCTGCTGTGGGGCAAAAGATATACACTCTCATATTGAATTTACACCGCACACAAACACAGTGGATATGAGGACTTGTTGTACATATTGTTCATCCTCAGTTACAGACAGTGATAGACAGTGATGTGCACACTCAGAGGAAGAAGAAAGGCAGATCCAGGAACAGTGTGTTCACTCGATATTTACACAAAATCCTGTTTATAGCCTGGAAATCTCACTGAGAAACTCACCCAGCGCTCCAGCTCCCCGTCTAAATATTCCTGTAGTGTTTCACTGCTGCTCTCTTCAGCAGAGCCTCTATTCTGAAAATATTGCTGCTGAACACACTGCCTGAAACTCAGATATTAAACTCAAAATCTCTTGGTTTGGTTGCTTTTTCACTTTCTGGCAGAGACTGAAACGTGTCTGTTTTATTTGGGTGTCACTAATTTGTCTTTATCTCACTTCTGACTACAAAACCAACAGGGCAGTTGCAAAAAATGCAAACTGAGGATTCAAAAATGGAAATTTGCAAACCAGACTGGCTATGGTGGTGCAGCGGTTAGTGCTGGGGCCTTTCTGTGTCGAGCTGCTGTACCTGTGCAGGTGTTCTCCAGCTAGCTCTGCAACCAGAACACGTGCATGTTGGGCTCATGGGTGATTCTAAATTAGCCGTACAGTAGGTGTGGATGTGAGCACTGCGATGGACGTGTGGAGTCAGCTATTAATTAGTAATAGGCAGTTTGTTTGTGCTGTTACTCTGCAGGTGTGTCCACTTTTAAGGTTATTACAACTTGATGAGTTTTCAGCCAGTTTTAACTGGCATGGCTTAATGTTAATATTTCCTGATTTCCCATGGGCCCCTCTGACTGGTTTTTGATGTCATATCAGGAAAGGCAAAAAAAGAAAATCAATCAAGCATAGTTTTAATTGGAGAAGCTGAGAGAACCAACACTTTGGCACCAAATTGCTTCCAGACTTCTAAAAATGTGTAGCGGAGATGCTTCTGCAGGTTCTGGAAATACTGGATACCAACAACCACACGTGCAGCTTCACTGAGACTTAGATGGAAAAATTCAGTCACTTATGGAGATATTCAGAGTCTGAGTCAATGATCAGGGCAGGCTGTAGAAAACCAAAAGTCTGAATGCAAAAGGTCTGAGAGAACATTTGAAGTCAAAATAGCAAACATCTCAAACTGATCCAAACTGAGAGACCATATTAATGTCTACTGTGCTGAATTTAGGATAAAGAACTTCACTGTTACTGGTGGCACCTGCTATATTTCTGGTACTGAGACCGCCTTACTTGACTCAAATCATGACTCATCTGTAACACAAAAAACTGGGGGCTGTCTCAGCCAGCTGCTCATGCAGCTCTGTTTGGAACACTTGTTAAAATCTGAAATTATGTGTAAAAATCTCATTTAATAATTCAGTTACACAAGAGACGCAAAGACACCAATAGGATGTCACGTTTAGACTGTGTGTGTGTGTGTGTGTGTGTGTGTGTGTGTGTGTGTGTGTGTGTGTGTGTGTGTGTGTGTGTGTGTGTGTGTGTGTGTAGCAAAGTGATTGCATGAATAAAACACCCTTCATGGTGGCTCTGCTGTCAAAGCCAAACTGGAGACTCAGTGGAACTACATCATCTCTTAATTGAATTCTTTCTTGCATGAAAGCAGCAGCCCCCCCCCCCCCCCCCCCCCCCCCCACACACACACACACACCTCCCCACAGTGTGAAAACAGCAGAGCAGTAAATTGACAATGTGAATAATCCACAGCCAGCAGAATCTCAGTTTCCTAAAATTAAAAATTCAGCAGCTGCAAACAGACGTCGACGTCGACTCGTTGTGTGAAAATGCCGACAGCCGGTTTGTTTGCAGGTTAAAGCTGAGCTTCAGTAAAGATACAGCAGTCACTGATTAGTCACATTACACCTGACTTTACAGATCTGTGATCACAGAACGTCTGACTTCCTGTATGTGTCTCAATGTGTTTCTGGAGTCATCACAGTTTGACAATGACAACAAAAATATCAAGAATCTGGATAACATTAATATCTGCTGCTCATCAGCTGCTGCCTCCCCGTTTCACCAACATCGAATTCTACTGAGTTTTATTTTTTATTTTAATCAGAAGAAGCCCAGCTGTCCATCTCATACAGAGCATTTCAGTTGTGGTTCAATTAATTTCATGAAAATTTAAGGAGGTCCAGCTGGAGAAAACTCCACAATACCATAAAGTTCCACCAGCATTATAATTCAGTGCAACTTATTTTGAACTAACAGTGTATCAGTGTCTGTATGCAGTCACCAACTGGCTGCCAAATAAAAGAAAGACAGTATAATTCAACAGTATTATTATTAATGTTCACGATGAACTTGAACTTTGATAATAATAAAATGCTGTTTTCTAGTTTCAAGTAAAATGAGGTTAGCATTCACAAATAAAAGGACCTCCATCTATCCATCAGCTTATAGAGATCAGGTGGTGGAGCTGGAGCCTTTCCCAGCTGTCCCGGGCGAGGGGCCGGGTACAGCCTGTCACAGGGTAACACTGAGGCTCAGGCAACCACTCACAGTCAAGCCGGAATCACCAGTTTGATTTGATTGACTGAGTGGGAGGAGTTACAAAGGATTCTACTGGTATGTGTGTTTCTGTGTACACACACTGACTACCGTAAAGACAAATAAAAAGACTGCGCAGGCTAAAATAACCCTACCGTAAATACGAGAAAAGCGATCTGACTGACAGGACCCGACCTCGGCCCGCCTGTCCGTGACCTCGGCTCTAAATTAATCGTGCACTTTTCCAGAGATGTTTAAACATGGATTTCTGTTCACGTTAGTTTTCCTGGTGTTTCATTTAGCTCCATTTCCTGTTTGACTTCACGTGTTTCCCTGCTTGCCTTTGTCTTCAATGCTTCTCTTCATGTTTGTCTTCTTCGCAGATCCCTGTTTTACTTTGAAGGTTAGTTTTCTTCTGCATCATGTGCTAGTTGTACTTCCTGTGTGTTCCTCTGATTGTTCTCACCTATAATTGCTTTCACCCGTCCTTTGTTGTTGTTGTTGTTGTGTGTGTTCACCTTCACGTTTCTGTTTGATTCTGTGGCTCTCGGTGTAGTTTCTTGAGTTTGGTCCTTAGTTTAGATGATGAGGTTCGTCCTGTTTGTTCATATCTGTTAGTCAGTAAAGCTGCATGTCATCCAGGTTTCCTCTGTGATGTTTAAAGTCCATTTTCTGATTATTAACTTCCTCTTGGAAGAATGTTTTCATCTTCAAACTGAACCCTCGAGCCGTCTTACAACAAGCGCTGCTGCCACAAGATGGTTTCTCTTAAAACTGAACACCACTGTGCTGCATAAGCCCATATTACATTAGTCAGTGCAGTCTTTCTGTATACTCTGTACCTGCAGTGCAGTGATGTCACGAGTAATCCAGGTGTGGTTGTCCTTCACTTGTGGGAGACACTGCTGTTAACGGTCTGGATTTAATCATTCAGATGGTGATTTGAGGTTTTTTTAAATTTTTATCAGGCCTCTAAGTATTGTGCAGTTTATTTGTATGTATAATTGTTGCTGCTATAAATTTCCATTAGGTATTTGTGAGTATAAACAGATTAAAAGGTGAGCCAAATATCTGCCCAAGAACAAGAGACACTGATCTTCAGTTTAATTAATAAAAAGTGCAGAAATTGGAAGAAAGCTTAGCTAAACTAAAGGAAAAATCCATAAGAGGATACAATGAATATGAATTAACTTCTTAAATAAAAGTGTGGATGATTCATTATTAGCATAATAAAGAAAACACTTTTAAATATGAGAAAATATGGGTGGGATGGAGCTGAGATGATCGTCCAAGATTTTTAAATTCACAAAGTTCAGAATTTGTTCTTGATTTATTTTCTGGGAACATTTTTAGCTTTCAGCTTCAAGCTGTTCAAAGGCATCACTTTGGATTCTGCTAACTCGACAAAACAACACGAGACGCAAAAAACACGGCAGCTACTGCCAGACTCCATTCAATTCAGCTTTATTTCTATAGCACCAAATCTCAACATCAGTCGCCTCAAGGTACCCTACGATCATACTTCCTCCACAGCTGTTATCCAACAAAAGACGGCCGAGCTAAAATACATATATATCTGACATGTGTCCGTTATCATTGCAGAGAGATGTTGGGTTTGAGCAGAGTAGCCAGAAGCACAAAGCATCCAGTTCTAGAATTTTAAGTTTTGTTTGTGTACTTGGACGGTCTGTCCACAGCAGCCATATTATTGGTCAGATAATTGCATTAAAAATGCCACAAAAGGCTCCAACAGCACCAACACGGTCCAGAGGTCCAGTTCAGGGACTACAGTTAGCTGAGGTGAAGCCAAGCAGACAGCTAGCAGCTACAGCCGCCTGTGTCACCATCCACCTGTCAAAGAGGCCACGCCCCCAATAATGCAAACTTTAAACAGGTGAATTATAGAAAAATCCTCCCCCGTACATCTGTTAAGAAGGAGGAAATTGGCCACAGAGACCAAAGCAGTTTCTGTATAAGGCTGTAAACATGTTTCTGCTGTAAAGTTTTAACATGGGAGTCTATGGGGACTGACTCACTGCTGCCTCTGCTGGACGTTACAGGAACTGCAGCTTTTGGTGCTTCATGGTTGAGCTGCTTAGGCTGGCACAGGAATAGCTCTAAATGTAAAATGGTTTATAATATCAGTGGCTTTGAATGGAGAGGGTTCTTTTTTTTTTTTAGTATCAAGGATTATTTTGTTCGTATTTTACTAAATGTCTGTTATACTTAAAGTATTTTTGAATCATGTTTTCTCAGGTTTACAAAGACTGAATAAATGAGACTTTTGCCCAATCCTACTTTCACCTCTGTGAAAGGATGACGGCAGCTGTATTACATCCATGTTATCACTGTGTGCACTGAACAGCATATTAATCCTGCAGTTTGTGTGAACTCAGTTTTGGAGTTTCAGTGGTGTTGGTGCCGATTTTTCCTCCTGTATTGGTATCGTGGCATCCTGGGCTGTTTTGATCTCTTTAGTTTGCATCCCTGCCTGAACTTTCATAATTCTGAGGAAGAGCGAAGTAGGAACCGATCATTTTGCCCTTTGCCTTCTGAGAAGCTCAGGTTTCAGGCCATTAGCTGGAGAATCAGCTTTGTTTTGTCTGTTTTTCAGGGTTTTACCTGATCAGCATGCAAACAGCAGCCTCTGATGTTTACCTGCTCAAACCAAACCGGCCTTCAGTGCCGCTTCAGGCTAAACGGACTCACTCTGCAGCTAAAATCAACAAGAACCAGGAATCGATGCTCTCAGAGGCTGCGGGTAAAAATCCCTGAGAGAGAGAAGCTGAGGGTGATGAAGATGAGGTCATGGTTACCTCAGAGGTTCCTCCCTCCCAACTTTTCTGTGTTTGTCTGACAGAAACAATCAGAGAGAAGCGTGAGAGGCTCCAGATTGCAGAAAGGATAAAGATGATGAGTGGTTGTTGTGTGAGACTCTGACATCTGTTTTATTGCTGAAGTTGTGTTTCACTCAGTGCTGATGTTTCCTGCTGGGTGTGAACACATCACTGAAGACAAAGAGTGCAATACTAAGATTCTGTTCAAGCTGAAAAAATGAACTCTTCAGGTTTGAGCAAAAAACTTCCCATTAATCAAGTTGATGAATCAAGCAGCAAAAAAAATCTGAGATTTTAGTATTTTAGTGATTGTTTCGATACCTGTTTTGTGGGCGTGGCCAAATGGGGCTTGACTCACTTTTAGATCTCCAACACTCAAAAGCAGAACTGCAGTTTTTAGGACATTAAATACATTAAAAATGAGGAAACAGTGTCATAAACAGTTAATCTGTTGAATAACTATCAAGTTTTTAATTGGCAATGCAAGAAAAAATAGAATAAAATAGAACTTTATTGAACTTTTGCAGGAAATTGCTTCTGTGATTAGCTCTGTGGGCTGCTGGAGGTGCATTGGTATATAAAACCATATAAATGTACTTCTATCAGATACAAACCAGCAGCTGCTGTTATTACAGTTTGAATACTCTGGATTCTAAGTAACAGTGCTGGTCTGGATTAAAACAAAGTCTCTCCTGAGAGACCTGAAACATTGCGGCGAGTCTTCAGCTCTCTCTCTCTCCCACACAGATTGACGTCCTCCTCTCTCGCCCACTCCCATCCTCCACTCTCTCCACACCAACACATCGCTTCACTTTGACTCCTCCAGCAGCTGCAAAACATCTTATGCAACAAAAGCCGGCATTCAGCCTTCAGGTTTGGTCTCCGGGAAATGAACGGACGCCGGTGTGACGCTGTTTGATGATAATGTGAGTCAAACGAGCTCAAAACTGGGATCAGTGGAAGAGTCTTGATGACCTGATGAAAGTCACTGAAGTGACTCAAGTTACTGTTTAAGAGTTTTGACGCAGTTCAGGGTCCAGTTTAGGGTCATAAACAAATATGGCCTCTACTGGCTCCAAAAACTGATGTCAGTGGCAGAAAACAATCCCAGCTGGCAGCTGCACATTCAGACCTCTCTGTGTCTGAATGACTGAGTGTTCTTCTTTTTTTGGAGAACACCAGCCAGTTGTGTGAGTTTTGTTGGATCGTTCGAGCGCACGCATCAGTGCATCAGTTAATTTATTGTGGAGAACTTAAATCTCTAAACTCTCCATCAGACTAGTTCTGGCTCGCTCTGCGTGCAGCTAAGCTAACAGCCTTCATTGAACAGTACGGGTCAAAATTAAGGAAATAATTCATCTCGCTTCCTAACTGGATTACATTTCTCCAACGAACCTGATTTCCTGGTTGATATGTGATGTCACACAGCATCATCATCATCATGTGGGAAGGATCAAAAAGCTGGACTGGACTGCAGTAACATGTGATCCTCTTTTTCTGACCTCACAGCTCCCCGTCCAGGTGAGGTCTGAAGAGTGAGATGAACCGTATTTTTATTCCTCTCAAACTGGGATTTTAGAAGCTCTTCAAACTTGATCATCAGTGGAGATTTGACTCATTTATTCCATGTGACTCGTTTATTTCACCGTCCAAAGGGACCGAGGGGACGAGGAGAATTCGGTCTGAAATACCACAAAAACTGTGAAAATAAAATTCTTTGCTGTTCTTTTGCTTCTTTTATCTGGAAGTGTGCAGCCTAACCTGCAGGTAATAAATGTTTGAGTGCTTCTTGTGATTTTAAAGTGAGATCCGGTCGTGGTATAATATATCTAAATGTCAGAAGTCTTCTTCCTAAACTGGATTTAGGGAAAATTTGGGTGAAAGCTCTGGATGTGATGTATTATCTGAAACCCTGCTCACACATCGATTACTGACAAAGACGTTACAAACTTTTTTGTTGTGACCGCCCCAGAAAAGGTGATGGTGTTGCAATTTGTGTAGAACAAGTTCCCTGCTACCGTCCAGTCTTCAGGAGCCATTTTCTCACTATTGTAGGCTGTTATAGAGCCCCCCCCAATTCAGTGATTAACTATCTCCCTCAGATTGTAATGAAATTCTCCCGGCTGGGGAGTTGAACTGGGACTGGAGGTCTCCTGCCTCAGTTTTAAATCTCACACAACTAATTCAAAACCATCTCGTCAAAATTTTAAATGCCTAGAAAAATCATCACTGACTGATTTATTTTTAACTAACACTCCACATAAATATTCCCATACTGATGTTTTTGCAAATGATATCAGTGAGCACTGAAGCAGCTGCTGTCGAAGCTCCTGAGACCACAAATAGTTTTTAAACAGGATTTTAAGCATTTCTGTGATGAAGCTTTCTTTCCTAATTCATGGGACTATGATCGGAATAGGATTCCCCTCAGTACTGATGTAGAACTGCCACTGATGATGTTTTTATCAAAATTATAAACATGCCTGCAGATTTAGAGTAAAACGTCTCCGGTCTGCTCCTGAAAGAAAGGGATGCTGCCCACCACATAATTAAAAAGGCCAAATCTGAACACCTTCATGATCCCAAGAAACTCTGGAAAACAATCAAGTCTTCTTATGGGGACAAAACCACAAGTGATATCTATTTAATGTATTTTAAGTGAAAAATGTGACTTTCATAACTGTTTTCTTTTCTTTATTTGAACCTTTAAATCCAGATTTAAAACAGCTTAACGAACAGGAGGCTCTCAGACTGAATCTGCAGGTCAGCCTTTCAGCTTCTCTCCTCTGAGCATCGTGCAGGGCCCGTAAAGCTGTTGGATCCAAATAAGGACCAGATCATCTCAACCCTCATGTTCTTAAGCTGGCTGTAGATTTTATAGCAGAATTGCCAACTTATATTTTTAATCTTACTCTTTTGAACAGTGAGATCCTTGTAATATGTAAATCTGCCGATGGTCCCCCTTTGTTGAAAGGAGGTGATCCTCCAGGTGTTAAATATGTGAATTGTGTGTTTTAGCAAAGGTTTTAAAAAGCTTATTAATGAACATCTTCCAGTCTTTGGACAAAAACTCAATTATTTCTCAGCGTGTCTGAAGGGCATTACAAACAATACTGTGCTGTTTTTCTTTCTCTTGATTTGTCGAAGGCTGTTGACACGGTGGGTGTTGGCCTCGGGTGCGGAGGTGCTCTGTGATGTCACTTCTCGCCCTGTGGTGGGGGTGCAGAATCAGGGTGCATACTGAGCCAGTGGGTTTCTTTCCGAGGATAGTCTTCGACCTCCTGATCTTATGTATCACGCTTGTTGTCCTGCGCAGTGGCCCACCCCTCCTTTTTAATTACACTATAGTCATTATGCCTCACAACACATCACTATACACACAGGGCTCTGGGAGCAGGTGTGCATCTCAGTGGTTGGTGGGTGGTGCTGCTGAGGTGGTCACCTGTTCACTGCTGTCTCCTCCTCAATTTTATCTGCACCTCAGACATTGAGGGGTTTTTTTGTTGTTGTTTTTTTTTTTTGGGGGGGGGGGGGGGGGGGGGGGGGGGGGGGGGGGGGGGGGGGGGGGGGGGGGGGGGGGGGGGGGGGGAGGGCTTCTGTCACATCTGTCCCACACTTTTAATGGCACTCTAGTTTCACAACAGTCATGCACAACCTTTTCACAACATAGTATCATCACAACATAATCACCCCCCCCCCCCCCCCCCCCCCCCCAAAGTATTGGACCAGTGAGGCCAATCCATTTAATTTTGCTTTAGACTGAAAAACATTTGGGTTTAGCACAAAAAGATGAATACGAGACAAAAGATGAACATCTCAGCTTTGATTTCCTGGTATTTACATCTGGATCTGATACACAGTGCAGAGGATGGCACCTTTGGTCTGAAGCCACCCATTATTCTGGTGGGCAAAAGTAGGGATCAGAAGGGATTGGCCTCACCGTTCTGATGTGAGAGTTTATATGACGCACCCATTGGGGTGGCTGTAGTTCAGGTCACCTACTGATCGGAGGTCGGCGGTTCGATTCCTGGCTACTCCAGGCTGTATGCCAATGTATCCTTGGGCAAGATACTGAACCCCAAGTTGCTCACCAAGGCAAGTGTTGGAGTGTGAATGTGTGTGAATGTTATATAATAAAAAGCACTTTGCTTAGTTAATCATGGAAGCTCTTGTATGAATGGGTGTGAATGTAAACGTGTTGTCTTGAGCTCGCTGAGCTTTGGCCCCAATAGGACATGGTTGTGGAGGGTCGGGGTTGGCTCTGCTTGGTGTTGGGGGGTTCTCGAGTGCCTGGGGCTCTGTTCTCAGCTTGTTCAGGTTGGCTGGCCTTTGGTGGGGTGGGCTGCCAGTCACCTCTGGTTTTCTGGGGCTCTTGCCCTTTGGCCATGAGGGCTCTGTCTGAGGTCTCCCTCCTTCCTCTTCTGGGGTGGGCAAGTGGTTGGCCTTGGGTCCTTGCTCCTGGAGGGCTGCAGACAGCTCAGGTCTGCTGGGTCTTTGTCTGACTGGCTCCCGGGAGGTGTTGCAGCTTCTTACCCTCAATATCAAGTATGTTTCATGACAAAGACACACACATTCGCACTCTCTCTCTCTTACCACACACAAAACACTAAGATTGTTGGTGCGTGTTTCCATTTTGCTTTGGTTTTTGTTTGTTTTTGTGTTTTCTTGCAGGCGCAGCAGTTGATGACCCTTTGCGTTTCTCTGTGTGCACTCTGTTCTTTTATTCTTGTCATTTCACATCCTGCCTGTCAGCTCTGGTGTTGCTGAATTGCACGTGTACACATGTGAATAGCAATAAAATGAAGGAGCCTATAGAGAGTTTAGAGCTCATCTTGGAAAAGCAAATGTTTGGCACAACAGTGCAATCAGATCATGATTCTGATTATTAGGTTATTTTTAAAAAAATCAATAAAGAACATAAAACTCTCACAGTGAAATAATCTGAGAGGTGAACGCTGCAGAAATGGGTTAATCTGGTGTTTAATCGTGGATTTATGGATAAAATCTGAACTGCAGTGAATGATTCTGAGTCTGGGTCAGTCTCAGTGCTGCTGCTGATTTCTAAGGTGACTCTGAGACTTTCAACAGCTTCCTGCCCCACAGCCCGATGAAGGAGACGTGGAAAGCACTTCAGTCAGATCAGAGTGGGATTAATGTGACTGGCTGAACAGGTATGAACAACATTCGCACATTTCCTGCAGCACCACATGAATCCGTGCACATCCAGTCTGAGCTGCTGTAACTTCACAGCTTCATTCAGAGGTTTCAGTAACGAGCAGCGAGAGTTCACTCAGCCAGTAAATCATTCCCTGGAATTAAAATGATTATTTTACCGCTCTGAGTGCTAAATCACAAGATTAACAATAATCACATCCTCTTTACAACAATGTTGCATCTTACTAGTATATTTTTTATGCTCTTTATTTGATAACGTCTCTGCAGTAGATGGCTGCAGAGAGGGATCGTTTTCTGTGGAGAAAAGTCACATGGCCCGTGAAACGCCCCTTTTAGATTGGTCAGATGCTGCCAGCCCCGCCCCTTTCATGTGAACGTGCAGGTTAAGTCCTGGATTAATTTAGCGAGTTGATAACTACCGTAGGTGTGAATGTGAGTGTGAAAGGTTGTTCGTCTCTCTGTGTTGGCCCTGTGACAGGCTGGCGACCTGTTCAGGGTGTACCCTGCCTCTCGCCCTATGACAGCTGGGATAGGCTCCAGCCCCCCCGCGACCCTGACCAGGATAAGCGGAAGCGAATGGATGGATGGATAACTACTTCATGTGACCAAATCCAGATGTGAATCCAGATAACAGATATCCTGGGTGATGTGTTCAGCATCTGTTACCATGGTGATTTAGCAGGTAAAAAGACACACTTTGGTGACACAGGAAACTCTGACTTTAAACTCGCTAACACATTAATCTGACTCCGTATTTACGCCGCTCTGGTCTGTATGAGCCAGATTAGTTTGGTCCTGGATAAGTATGGTCTCGATTGGTTATTGTGTTTTCTGGTGGTAATCGGGTAGATTTGGCACACCTGGGCTGGTGTTGGTTCTTCCCCTTCAGGGTTTACATGCTTGTTCCTTTGTTTTGTTCATGCATCAGCGCCGCTGGCTGAGACCTTCTGCATCGTCAGTTCTTTCTTCAATTTTATTTTCATCCCACACATGTCTGAATTACTCATCTGTCTTTTCTGTGTCTCCTGAGGCCTGGGAGCTGCGCCTTGAGTAGCATCAGGAGTAAACGAAGCTTGATGTGTAGAAAATCAGCGGGGTGACCCTTTAATACCACGGTTGGCAGCTATACTGCTCATTATTACACGCAGGAACTTTCTGGCTTTTTAATGAAACAGTGAAGCAGAAAAGTGAGCTCTGACCTCCACCAAGTTCAAACCTTGTCCAAGAACTTTCCTACATTTATTTGATTTTTTACGGCGATCTTCAAAGGCTTCAGCCCGCTCCACAGTGAGTGACACCTCTGAGGTCAGCATGATTTGCTCCATCAAATCTAATTACTTATTTTAGGTTTCCACACATTTTCAGAGGCACAGCCGCAGCCTTCGGGGACTCTGGGGCTTTATTTCCTGAATTATAAAGGAGAGCATGCTGCTGTGTGTGTGCTTTAACCTCCACAGTGATGAAACAGCTCAACATGGCCTCCAATAAGACTGTAAACAACAACTACGATATGTTTAAAATTGGTTTTAAAGAATTTGATACTCTGTATCCCAAAAGGAGACATACAACTTGCAGTTCAAAAATTTTCCTGCAGAAGTTTGGAAAGTGAAGCTGAACTGAATAAAAATGAAGATGGAGACAGCTGGCAGTGAAATATTAAAGAGGGGAGGAGGAGAGAGTTTAACTGTGCAGACTCAGCAAATCCTCCACGGACATCCTGCACTCATCTCGTTAAAGCAGATCAGACTCGGCGTTACGAGGCGCATGTAAAGTGATATTTTAGAAAGTTCTACATCAGTGAATACAATCACTCTTCATAGTGTTTAACATTGAGCATTATATAAAAACAGGTGAGGTCCAGACACCAATGCAAGGAGAGGTCACAGAGCTGCATGATAGAAAGGCTGCAGGTAAACCATCCAAGAAGGAGAGCCATGAGAAAAAGTCCAAACGTTTACCCACAAATACATAAACCAAACCCTTTCGTTTCTGACCCACAGCTGAACTGGAAGGTAAAATGGTAAATGGACTAGTTCTTATAGCGCTTTCCTACTCTAGCTGAGCACTCAAAGCGCTTTATGCAAAGGTGCAGCTACTTTTTTCATGTGGTTTAGAAATCCTGACATTCAATTCTTGTTCAGTTTTGCCGGCATATGGCGATTCCAGCATTTGACCACGATCTGACCAATCCAATCAATTTTCTCGGAGCACTTTTTAAAAACAAGAGTTTGACACCACTGGCTGTACAAAGCACCAAAAACACAGTAAAGCAATAAAAGCAGTAATAAATAAATGGTAAATGGACTAGCTCTTATATAGCGCTTTTCTACTCAGTATGAGCACTCAAAGCGCTATTACAACATGTTTACATTCACCCATGCACTCCCATTCATACAAGCACTTCCATGTTTGCTAAGCTAAGTGCTTTTTTAATTAACTATCATTCACACACATTCATACTCCGACGGGACGGTCGGAGAGCAACTTGGGGTTAAGTATCTTGCCCAAGGATACATTGGCATGTAGCCTGGAGTAGCCAGGAATCGAACCGCTGACCTTCTGATCAGTAGGTGACCTGCTCTACCTACTGAGCTACAGCCACCCCATACACAATAAGAACACAGCGCTCTTATTCTGAGTTAAGGAGTAAAACTTAGGTTAATGATGTGTTTTAAAAACAGGCAGTGAGGGGGCGTCCTAACATGGGCAGGGACATCATTCCAAATTTGGGGGGCTATAGCTGAATAAGATCAATCACGTGTCCTTTTCAGTTGAGTTTTTGGGACTGCCGGGAGCAACTGGTTCATGGACCACGAGGGGACATATGCAGTCAGCAGCTCAGATATGTAAGGTGGTGCTGATCCATTAAAAGATTTTTTTAAACAAATATTGATGGGGGAAATATGCTCGCATTTGCAAGTACCCATTAAAAGACAAGCAGCAGGATTTTGGACTAACTGCAGGTGAGCAAGGGAAGCATGCCTGAAGCCAACTTCACCTAGGAGGTGCCTCCTGTTTAGGGCATAGGCTACTGGGAGAAGGCCCCAGGGCAGAACCAGGACAGAGGACTCAGCCGTCACCAGCACACCTCTAACGTTCCTGGCATGTTTATTGGTCAATCTTTGAAAGAAAGACCCTTAACAGGCTCACTGGACAGGACACGTCACTTTTTATTTTATTAGATAAGGGAAAATGAGGTGGCTAACAAGCCCCTCTTGGAGGTTTAGGTTTCAGTAAATATACTTCACATTTTTAGCTCCATGCACATATCCCGAGCTTGATCTTCAAACAATATCTGCATAATATTTTTGCTCTAACAGTTGGTGAATGGGGATTTGTGGAGTTCTGGACAGAGGAAGAAACTTTAAAACCACCTGCTCTGTCCAATTAGCGCTGGTACAAAACTAAATGTACATGCAATAAAAAAAACCTGGACGTTTGAGAGAGGCATTTATATCCAATTATTCATCTGCTGTTTGGACAAGCACTTCCCTTGATGTTTCTTGGAGGTCAGAATGACACCTGCTTCAGGAAACACAATCACCTGAAGGCTTGCTTTGCCTTTATCGGCCTGTGGAGGAGATGAGAGCAGCTGAGTTTCAGTCCAGCACTTTTTAACCTTTAGGTTTTGGATGCAGGAATGAGGAAAAACAGGACAACATCTGAAGCCAATTGAGCTTGGCTTTAATCTGCACGTGGGAAGCAAATGAGGAGCTTCTTTCCAGAAGCGAGTGTTTAAAACGAACGACGCCCACAGACCCGCCCACAGGCTGCTGGCATGAGAACAACAGCGAGAGAAAACACTGAACTTAAAAAGACATCCACTTATGAAACAGCTTGGTTTTATGAGGACAAAAGAGACTCTTGGAAACACTTCTGCGCATCACAGATAATGAAGTATAGTGGGCTGTGATATAAAACATAATGCCACTCCTGCTCTCAGAGCACAAACCTTTTTAGCTTTCAGAATAAACATTATTGACCATTTCTAGGCATGCGGTGATTCTCGGGGTTCACATCTTCTGCCTGTTTGGTATTTTTTAAACCTGTTTGAGGATTTCTGCAGCTCTGTAGATGATACCCTGCTGTATACCAGAGTACAGCAGAGTATCATCTACATGTCGACTTGTTTTTTGGGGGGCTTGTGAAAAAATATGCAACTTCTGTGATAAACTTCCACATCACGAGACTCAATTACTTATTAAAGAAAAAAAAAGGTGAATTTGTGGCCTTTACATTGTGTTTCTGCTGTGTATCTCTGCAGGCATTTCTTCTCAGACGTCGATCTTCTTCTGATTCAAAGATGATGATTTCCTGTGGACAGAGGAAGATCACCCTCTGAAACAACCGATCCCAACATGGCCGACGACCTCTACAGTAGCACCTTCTCTGCTTCTGAATCAGACTTCTCCTCCTCATCTTCATCCTCAGCTTCGGCCGCCTTCCTCACGCTTGAGCAGAGGGCGGCCTTCATTTTTGTCCTCATCCTCTTCATCTTCTTGGGCCTGCTGATCGTTCGTTGTTTCCGGATCCTCCTGGACCCATATCGGAGCATGCCCTCCTCCACCTGGACTGACTACATGGAGAAGGACACCTTTGATTATCGAATTTCCTGACAGGCAGCCTGAGAGGCAGCAACCCTGACAAACAACCATTAAACTGAGGTGACGATCATGCTAAGAAAGAGAAGCACAAACACAAGCGCACATTTCCCCCCCCGGGTGCCTACGGTGGAGAGAAACCAGACCGCCCAACAGCAGGGTTAGACAATGCTACCAATTAAAAACCTAGAATTTTTCATATAATCTGGTAGTTCTCTTTGATGCCTTGTTGTCTATTAATTAACAAACCCAATACTCATGTGAAAAGCACGTGCATTTAAAGAAGCGGTTTATTTACCAAATACCCATTTTGCCCCTCTTTTTTGGCCACGGCGGCTTTTCGTGACAGGAAATGCGGGAAAGATACAGGGAAAGACACACGGGCAAATCGGCGCCGGTCTGGGATGCGAACCCGCACCACAACGCGGCGTGTGTATGTCGTCGCCGGCTTCACCACTAAGCCACCCAGGTGCCCCTATTCTGCCCCTCTTTAATTTAACCAGTGGGCACAGTGGTTCCCAACCCCAACAAGTCGCTGGACAAATCTGAGAGACCAAAGATGATTCACTTATTTTCCAGTTATTTAAAAAAGAAAATATTGGATAATATCAAAAGTGTTCTGTAGCTGACTTTCTAACTTTTTCCAGAGCCTTGTTTCATGGCCTTCCACATATATAATAACGTGCTCTGATGTAAATGAAGCTAACACTTACAGCAGGGTGTGTGTGAAGTTTATTTTTCTACAGAAAGTGTAGAAAAACACCAAATTCAGCTACAAAACACTACAAATTTAATAACAATATTGTGACTTCAAAACCCACATTTTTCAAAACTCATCTTGGTTTGAATAAATTTAATGCTTCCTGAAAAAAAGAAAAAAGAAAATGATTTGAGTGGCAGGTGTGGTTTTCTACACACAAGTTTGGTTTAGTTAAAATGCTTCCACAACCACCTTAGCCTGATGTTAGCCATCATACCAACAAGCTAACGTGATGCTGGTGGGGGAATTATTCCAACCGTGGCAGCTGGGGACAAAAGGGAAAGTGCGCTTTGTGTTTGTACTGATTCCAGTCTGATTGTCACCTCGGTCTGCCCGGCAGGCAGCGCATCTGGGCAAAAATCTGCATTTGTCTAAAATCAGTGTAATTGGAAATGTTTCAAAGTAATAAAGAAATGAAACGACAGTGAAAAATCCTCAAATATGGACATACTTTAGTGAACAGTTTATCTGACAAATGCTTATGCAGATAAATTTCCACGTTCTGAGTTTCTGTTGATGCAGATCAATTTGACAAATCAACAAACCAGATGTGGAGGTTAAGCTCAGTTGTGGTTTTTGCTCAGATATTGTGAAGCTTGTAGAAATCCCTGCACCCTGCAGCACTCTGACTGCACAAATCAGCAGATCAATGAATGAAGGAGTGAATATGTGAGTGTTAAAGTTTCCAGGATTTCTACAAGCACTGAGCTGCATGCCGGGCAGCGTGTTAGGTTTGCTGTCTCTCATGGGAGAAGACAATTTCTGTTTTGTTTACTTTCTGTTTTCTTTTTGAACTTTTTTTATTAACTCAAGACTTAAACAACTTATTCAGACAGCTTATGAAGCTCACTGAGGACATGCAGTGTTATTTCTGTGGAGGAGGAGGAGGAGGAGGAGGAGGAGCGAAGGAGGCTCTGCGTCTGCTGAATCAGTTTGCAGAGAAGAGACCAGCTGGTTTCCAGTATCGCTCCATCGTCAAGCCAGACGGCCGTTGCTTAGTAACTGATGATGTCTGCCATGCCGGGTGTCGCATGTCTGCAGCCAAAACATGGAAAACAAATGACCATCAGCTGCTTTTTCCACGCGTCTGGCCCAAAGCCAGCTTTCCACCGCAGCTGGCAGCATCACCAAAAAACACCTCTGCAGGTGGGTCTATCCTCACAACCCCTGTGTGTCCAAACACAGGAAGAAAAACCCTGAATCCTTGGTCCCCAAAGATGAAGACTGTACTCATACCAGGCCTTGAACCATCCCTAAGCACACCTGAGTACACTTCAGTGTGTCTTTTATGCATTTTGCTGACAGAGTCTCATGTTTTATAGCTGTTAACAGCTTCAGTTACCAATCACACTGCACGCCCCATCACTGTGTCCAAGGGTTGGAGTTCAATTCATATTTCAGAAAATATAACAAATAGTCAACTCTTCAGATATTCATCGTTGAGTAGGTATTTGGATATTTGGGCCGTACATGTTCTGCCTGCCTTAAATCTCTTACAATCATAGAAGATGTCACAATTCAGGTCACCTCACCCTCTTAATGCATTTAACTTGATAAATCTTGGTTCAGAAACTTTGCCAAACACTTTGTAATTTACACCACCTCTATTAGATCACATCTAAAACAAAGTGAAGAGAAATTAGAGTTAAACCCCTGTAATTTAATCTAAAGCCTGAATTTAGTGTCCTTTAGCTCCCTTTCCCCATCTAACATCTAGATATTTCCTATTTACAGATGCAGAGGAAAGATAGCAGACTTTCATAAATCTCAGAAATGGTTCTAAATGGGGGTGGGGGGGGGGGGGTGTCAAAGGATGGCCTACTGTCCTTGAAGGTTAACTCTTTTAAGATTTTGTTACTGTAATATTTAAAAGTCAGTTTGTTTTTATTTCTGAAAGGACATCCATCTTTTCATTTCACAGTGTTCCAACTGATTAATACCTTTTAAGGCATAGAATCAAATTTTCTATTTTGGTACCGTACAGGGATGAGCCAGGAAATCATGCTGCCCAGAAAACGTATGCATTTTTGTTCCAAATTTAAAGTGAATGATCAATCAAAGTAATACTTCTTGGATTATTGTTTTTAGTTGTCTGAGCCCTCTCTGAAAGCAGATATCATCACACTTTAGGTCACCTCACTGGTGATAATCAGCTACTTTATTGCTGGATTTTGTCACTTTTGATGTATTTAATGGTTTCACCTCAAAAAGACCTGGTAAAACACCTGTTGACACTTTCCTAATGTGTCACAATGATGTCTTTCTGTCCTGGTGCAGAAACAGTGCTCGCTCTCTGTGGTGTGTTCACTTGGAGAGCAGGAAGTGAGGCTTCAGTGACGGAGAAAAAAGAATTTGTCTTGTTTCTCATTTTTCTCTGCGGGAACATTTCACATGTAAATGCAGCTAATTTGTATTTACAGTGATTTTGTTGCAGTTATAAGCAAACACGTAGTGTTCCCTCTTGCTCCAAGTGAAGATTCAATTATTTGTCAGTGTTTAAAAAACCAGCGTTTGGGACAGCCTGATATAACCCCTGTTCATTGGGCTGGCATTGGGTTTTGCTTTAGCCACACAGGCAAATTTACAAAAACTAGAAAGTATCAGAAATATTTTTGATTTGACTGTTCCAAATGTGTGACTGCTAAATGTAACCCTCACCCTGAGTCACCAGTGACATGTGAATGTTAAGTTAAAAGATGCTGGGCTGCTTATTAGAAATAAACTTTGAGACTTTCTAGTAAAGGTAGTTAAAATTTAAAGATTATTATCAAAAAATATTTGAAAAATTAAAACAAATCAAGAACTGTTGCCTTGAAGCAAGTTTAATGACTTGAGACTCAACATTCTGTGTCTGTCATGAGAAAATAAGATTGACTCATCCATAAATTATTTATTTAATTTCCTTTGTTGAAGTAAATGTTCAGTGCAGTTTGCACAAACCAGCTTTTCCTTCAGTTTCATGTGAGTTGAGAGAACATCAGAGCTGTGAAGCAGATTTCCTCCCACAGCAGCAGCTCTGCAGTGATGGATTTTTTTGTTTTACTTTTCTTGCAGCGGCAGCAGAGGCTCTGCTGTAATGGGCTTCCTCGTGGTCGGAGGTCTCCTGTCAAACCTGTGAGCTGAAAAACTCTCCTTGAACAGACAAACAGTTTGAGGTCAGTGAAAAGAATCAGAAGGAAATGAAAGGCCACTCCCCTCCGGGGTTTTTTTGGTCAGGGGAGGTGCAGATGGAGACACTGGAAACATGCAAATCCAATGAGGAGTCAGGTGTTCCTTCATTTTCTGTAGTCATTTCTGCCTGAAAATGTTTGTAATCCCAAAGACTTTGACTTGCATCATTTTCTTATCCCGTTGGGGTGACCTCGGGGCCCTGCTGATGGTCTTGCCTTCTAGTATTCCTCCCTCTTTCCTCCTCCTCGGCAGGAAAATCTTCACTTCTTTCTGTGAACCTTTAAAGTCACTGAGGCTCTCCGGTAGGGACCTCCCTGCAGGGAGGGACAATGAACCTCAGCCTGAAGGAAAAACCATCGACAGAAACTGAAAAAGGATGATTTCTTTCTCTCTTTTCATTTCCCCGTGCAGCAGAGGGAGGCTGTTGTCCTCTTCTCGTCGAAGCCTCTGCTGATTAAACGCAGCAGGATCGGGTGGAAGGCTGGATCTGAAACTTTGGATGGATTTTCTTTTTCCTTCATTTTTGGGAACTCATGAAAGATTTGGGGCTCCCTCCCAGCCATCAGAGATGGAATATCAAAAAGCAGTTTTGATATTTTTTTGTTTTGTTTTTTTTTTTAGCACTGCAGGATATCTTCAGCACTCAAGCGCGGATCACTGAAGAGTTTCGTGGCCAAGACAATCAGCCTGTCTTTGCCATTTGAGGCTTTTTGTCTTTTCCTAATAGTGTTTCTGTCTATGCTGAACGCCTGCTGTGCTTCTGAAACTCTCACAATCTTTTCAGTCATTTTTTGTTTAAGTTTCTATCTGCAGACTCCAGTGATTCTTCAGAGAAAACATCAGACTTCATTTATTTCCATTGTTCCTGTTAATTAGAGGCTGGAGTAAATCACTTTTATCACCTCAGCTCCAATCAGGGTTCATCAGACTTCATTTAAAAAACAAACATCAAACAAAAAGAAAGCAAAAGCATAAATGTGCATCGTGGGTAAACAAATTAAAAAATGCCTGAGCTTGAAGACTTTTATCAATTTGTCTTCAAATTAAACAACTTTTTAACAATTAGAAAAATTTGTAATTCTGTCATAAATTTCAACAGATATTTTAAATTTTGCTCAATTATACCTCTTTTGTTCATATCTGGGTTTTGAAATTTGAAAAAAATCAAGACGGCATGAAGACTAATGCCGCGTTTCCAGTAGTACCTACTCAGCACAACTCGATCGACTCCTTTTTTTTTTTTTTTGTTTCCATTACAATTGCATACTACCTCAATGTGGGTGGAGTCAATATAGCAACGTGGGAAGAAGTCACATGAGGTAACTTGTATGCAACTCAAATGAAGCTATTAGTTCGGAGACCTCCTGAGACACTTTATCATTTCTTGTCTGCCACCGAGCACAGAAACATCTGCATCTTGTCGTTGGACCACGGTGTTGGTTTGTGTGTCTCTCCCTCTCTTTCAGATTTTTGGATCACCTCAGATTGCTTGGAACCCCGGCTGAGTGGGTACTAAAAAAAGTACCTGGTACCTGGTTTTGAGTCAAACTGAGTCGCACTGAGTGGATACTATTGGAAACACAGCAAGTTATTTGTGACCACTGCACATCTTTATTTACGTGGGATTTCAAACTATAAACATTACTCTAAATTTCACATGCTGTTTATATGTGATTCAATTAGGTCATTTTCAAAATGAATTAATAAATGTTCAAAAAGAAGTTGATGACTCTTTTAGAAATCACTTAAAAAAATGTTATAATAAAAAGAAAATGTCCTGGTTATATTTTTTAAAATTAGCTTAAGAAATCAAATTTTCTTTAAGTGCATTTTTACTAAATAAATATTCTTTTTATTACTATAATAATAATTATTAAAATAATTCTATTTGCTTAAAGAAATTGCTGCCCAGGAAGGTTTCTTTTTCACTAAGAATTTTTACATTTTCCTGAAGACAAACGATCAGCTTTTTTGTTTTATTCTGAAGTTGACCTTCCTGGATGGAGCCGATGAACACGCTCAGACAGCTCGTGTCTGTGCTTCTTACATCTCTGGAATGCAGCTCTTCAGTCATCCTCACATTATGTGTCTGTATGAAGTGTAAAGTCTGCTTACTGACAACAAACGTTTGTACTTCTATACTTGTGATGTTCATGATGGCCGAGTCTCAGCCCTCAAACAGCACAACAAAGACATGACAACAAACACACACTTTTAAGTTTTCCATTTGAATGTTCAAATTGTTCTCACTTTCATATATTTTTTTTCAAGCACTCTATAAAAATGCTCTAATTATTGAGAACATAAAAAATGACATTTTTGCTTTGCTCCACAATATGTCATCAGTTTCCAAACATTAGCAGAGAAAAGTCCTAATTTTCTGGGTTGTTACCACTTGTCTCAACGTCTCAACTCATCATTCTTTCATAAACTGTTCCCACTTTTGCCAAAGATGTCCTTGTTTCAGAAAATGTCCTCGCTGCCTGGGCATGAGGCTCTGATGTGTCCTCACAGTGATAGAAGTACAAACACACACCTTATATACCACACCAGTGAGAACACAAACACATGATGATATACAGTATAATATACAGTGTGTATTGTCTGTTTCACGTGCACTTTCTGTAACGGTACACACACTCTTAATGAAACCTATAATGAAGCAGTTGATATGCTGCCTGGCTGTCTACACACACACACACACACACACACACACACACATAAACACTGGCTGTCAAACACTCCCAGCGACTCACTGCCAAACTAAACCCTCCAATGATAAATACCATCCCTTCCTTTCTTCCTCCATAACTTCTCCTCTTTCCTTCCCATTTGTCTCTCAAACTCACACCTTCATCTCTCCTGCCTTTCTCAGTCAGTTCTTAATCTCTCTTTGACAGGTGAAACACATTTTGTGTTGCTAAAGCTTATAAAGAAGTAAAATAGTGATAAAGGAGGAAAATAACTCTGAGTAAGACGTCTTGCTCTGTCTTATCTCGTCCTCTCGCTCTCGTCTCCCCCCAAACAGCTAAGACTCTCATTACCCCGCTGTCAGCTGCTGCAGGAGGGAAATCTGTGTGAAGGCTTTTATTTAAGATGCACTAATGTGCTTTAAAGCTGGACGGGTGTATGTATTTGATACTACCCTGTGGGGACATACACACACAGAGACTGATATACCTGCATTGTGGGGTCACTGGTCTTTCCTATTACATTGCTGGGACAGAGACATAGTTTTTCTTTTAGGTAAAGCTTCTGAATTTGGGGAGTAACTGTTTTTTTCTTTCGTAGACCCTACCTAATTTGTGTTTTAATTGACACAACACTGTAGGGATATATGTCTATACAGCTACAATGTGGAGACATGGGTCTGCAGGCCTACAGTATCAGGAAAGTGTTTTGTGTTTTGCTTAGTGATTTATTTTTTTAATGTGGATTATCCTTTGTTAGAAACTAACTAGTGCCCTCTGAGTGGTGCTACACTGTGGAGGGACTCAAGAGGTCAATTATTATGTAGTCATGTGTGTTATTGTGTGATGCATTATAGGCACACATCTGTTTCTTCACCAATCTGATCAATATGATCATTATATCATCTTTTATTGGGTATTCTAAATGGCAATAATTTAGTTATATGATTTTAATAAAACAAGACACAAACCAAAGAAAATAAAACAGAAGTGTGATATAAAAATACATATGTCTTGTTTGCTAAATGGAAATTTAGAACAGTAACTGAGAGCTAGTGAAATCACTCATTAATGAAGGTTTGTTTTCCCTGCAGCATCAACAGCTGCACCTCAGTGAGTTTGGCCTTAAACTACATCTAAATTACTGTGTTGTGTGTTAATCGAGCATGTTTCCCCAGATTACACTGATGGCTTTAATTATTACCTGCTAAAGGAGCAAATGCCCAAATTCATGTGAAATAAAAGAAGAATTCATCTCCCTCTGATTCCCTCTTTGTCTAATTTTCTTTTTAATGTCGACATAAGAAAGAAACTGTCACTGAATCCATCGTGATAAAAATGAGAGAGCAGCGAGAGACAAAGAGGAGAGAGAAAGTGAGACATCAATTAAGCCTCCATAGCTAAACACAGCGGGAAGAGCCACAGGCAAGCATCAAACAAGCTGCAGAGACACACAAAGTGTTTTCACTCATCCAGACAAACCTGAGAGGAAAATATGACGTAGAAAAAAGACAACAATGTGTCTCAGTAATAATGAGCTAACGGGGGAACAGCAGACGGACATGACAACCAGCAGAGACAGAATTTAATCAATTTAATAACAACCAACACAAAATGACCACAGAGTGATGCAAACTATCCAGTTCCATTTGATTATTACATTTTTCAAGCAAAATATTTCAAATAAATTTAAAATTTAAAAACAAAAGATTTGTCAAGCTAATAAAAAATCTGGGAAATGTGACAAAAAACACAATAATAAGAAAAATTAAATGTGAGGGGAAAAAAGACAGTTTGTATTAGGGGCATTACTGGTTTGTTCAAAATTAATCTATCACTATATCCCAAAGGAGACACAAAATGAGTCCCAAAGTAACCCCAATGTCCTGGAAAATTTTACTAAAATGGCTAGAATTTTTTAAATTATTTATTTATTTTTTTGGTGACAAGACAACAATCAGCAACTCCAAAGCCATGTTACAGGAAGGGGTTTTTATTTTGCAAAATTCACAAACAGAAAATAAAAAAATTCAACTTTTTTTGTTGTAGCCAAATTTTGATTTGTTTTGTTTCCTTTTGTTTTTTAAAAAAAAAGGTTTTTAGTTATTTAAATAATGACATTTTTGAAACTTCCCTCTAAAATTGTTCCCTTAAAACTCATAATTGAAGAAATTAATAAATCTATTTTGGTTTCATGTTCAAATTTTTTCTTTTAATAAGTCAGTGTTAATGGTTATATTTCATTTAGACCACTTGAAAAGTTATTTCAAATTTATAAATGTTTGTTTTAAGCATTAAAAAAAACCTGACTTATTTTTATATGAATAGTAGTTTAAGTTTTTTCTGTTTATATCAAAACTGTATTTTTATATCAAAAACTCTAATATTGATATGAATTATATTTATTTAATCCTCTCTTAACCATAGATTTCTTGTAGCTAACCTAGCTTTATAAACTTTTCTTGTGGCCAACTTATACTAGGAAGAAAAATAATATTATAATAAAAAATAATAATAAACGAAGCAATTAATGCACTTGAGTTGATCATTTTATGATTTCATAAAAACCATCAGTATAACTGCTTCAATCAAGAACTGTTTTTAGGGCCTTTTTTATTTCTTTTGTTTAAAATGGACAGCTTTTCAATATTTTAATAAAAACTAAAACAGTTTTCCTTAGCAAATCAGAAAAAACATTTTGTAATTTTTTTTTTTTCTGTGAAATCATAAAACCTTGAACCATTTCGTGTAAAACAGTTCAATTATTGATATAAATATTGTGACTTACTATTTATAATTTTGGCCAGAAAAAAAAACTTTATGTGTATCCTCTCCTAACAAATAATAAAAAAATTCTTTAAAGCCTAATAATTAATATAAAAAATATCTAAATGTAAAATGAAGTGTTTGTTGAATTAGTCTATATTAAACAGTACCTTTCTCACAAATTGAAAGCGCACAGTGAATCTACCAAAAATAAAACAGGAACATTTGCAAAATTTAACTAAAAGAACAATAAAGATACAAGAGATACAGCAAATTCTATTTTTGAAGAATTTTCAATAATATCACTTTTTTAAAAAAAAAAAAAACCAACAGTATATACAATCACTGATTGAATATGTCGTCTCTGAGCCTCCGTACTAGAGTGGACATCGTCAGTTGGATTTTTCTTTCTTTGAAGAACTTGTCTGACTGTCTCAGCCCTTTAATTCTTCTGTCCACTTTTCAACCATTTTCATCCTGCTCTTCCTCCTCTCCTCCCTCCAGTCGTCAACATTGCATCTTCCTCCTACACCTTCATCCCTCTTGTCTTTCTAACTGCTTATCCTCCTCTTCCTCCTTGCCTTACACTAAGCCTGTTTACATAGGATTAGAAACTAGCAGCTCTGTCACTGCTGTTTTTTACCCTTTAAGGGAGTCGGGACTTCTGTTTTTCTGTCTTCTGCTGTGTCTTTGTTTCTTTTGTTTTAAAATTTGGGGAAAGCAGTAACTTCTGAGTTCATCTTTCCCCTTGAGCTGCTGGTTTATCTAAACTGTTTGTTTTTTCATGCTGTATTTAAAGGAAAAATCCCCCAGACACAGATTCAAGGGTGGGCATGTTGAGCACATGGAGTGTCAGGAGGACGACAGACATTCAAGAAGACCACATAGGGACAGCATGGCTGTGGGAGTGACATGAAATAGAATAAAATAAAACTTAATTGGTCTTTTGCAGGAAAATGTTTTACTTTGTTAATGCAGTAATAGCAACTAACAATAATACAATATACAATACTGTAAGAACACAATCTAAATATTATATACACAATATAATATAAATACTATAAATACAACTGTGCATTGAAGTTTGTGGAAATGAGCAGAAAGAAACAGAAAATCCATAAGAGTAACACAAAAGAAATCCACTAAGAAATTCCACAAATACAAGTCTGGACACAGTCACCCATTCACATGAATGGGTGACTGTGTCCAGACTTTTGACTGGTGCTGTATATGCCCCAGGATATATAAACTATACTGCCAAAAGTATTCACTCACCCATTCAAATGCAGACTGCTTCTATAAACATTTGCCACCTTGTTGTCACCTGTTCAACAAGTCCAGTCCTGAATGAAATGTCCTCTCTACTAAATATTCCAGTCAGCTGTTAGTGGAATTATAATAAATTGGAAGCGATTGGGAACGACAGCAACTCAGCCATGAAGTGGTAGACCACGTAGAATCACAGAGTGGGGTCAGTGGATGCTGAGGGTCATAGTGCACAGAGGTCACCAACTTTCTGCAGAGTCAATCACTACAGACCTCCAACCTTCATGTGGCCTTCAGATCAGTTCAAGAACAGTGTGTAGAGAGCTTCATGGAATGGGTTTCCATGGCAGCTGCATCCAAGCCTTACATCATCAAGCTCAATGCAAAGAGTCGGATGCAGTGGTGTAAAGCACGCCGCCACTGGACTCTAGAGCAGTGTAGACGTGTTCTCTGGAGGGTTGAATTACACTTCTTCATCTGCCAATCTGAGGGAGGAGTCTGGGTTTGGTCATTGCCAGGGGAACGGTACCTGTCTGACTGCATTGTGCCAAGTGTAAAGGATTCATTAAAATAGGTCATGTCTGAACTTGAAAGTAAAATGCTTACTTCGATTGTGTTCACTGTTGATGAAACCTTCATCCTTGTATTGATGAATGTTGATGAAGTAGCAGAGATAAAACATCTTGTGAGTAGGCCAGGTGGTGAGTGATGATTCTGTTGATGATGGCACGCACTGCAGCTCAGTGTTCCTGATCAGACATCTCAGGACATTGGCATAAGGCTAGAATAATGTGTTCTTACAGTTCATTTTAATCAGTTCGAAATGGCGAAATTCTGTACCTTGCTTCTCTTAACATCAAGAATTTGAAGAGGTCCAGAGGTGCGCAAAGAAAAGACCTCAAAGGAGAGGTCACACAAATTGAAATCAGGTATGGTTTTAGTTTTAAGGACACAGTCACTGAAATTTGTGAACAAACCACAAAGAGACACAAAACAACAGAGAGATCAGAGGCCTGGACAGACAACGAGAAAAAAACAAGATCACAGCAATGCTAAAGGTCCACAAAGAGGGTTAAAAAGAAACCCAAAGATTTAAAATGACTGATATGAAACAACCACAAAGAGACAAACTCACTGTAGAGTGAAAAGAAATGACCACAGGAAGACTCAAATGGCTTCTAATGAGACGCAAAACGTCCAACAGAGAAATGCGAGCACAATCACAGACAAGACACCTTAAGGAATTTCATGATGTTCATGCAGGAAATGTTGGTGGATTTTTCCTTTATTCAGCTTTCTGTGTTGGAAATGCCCTGAAACTGTGAAGTCTCTCAATTTAAATGCAGTTTTTAACTCTTTCACGATGAACCGTTTTCTATGGTCTTTTCTGTGTTGTGGCTTTGAAAAAAGTGTCACAGAAACAAACAATCACTCGCAATGTGTAAATTTCAGCTTTCGGGTTTTCGTACAAATCACGTGTCCTTCTCTCTGCAGTGTCTCTATCTGGTGACAGCGTGAACTTCTTTTTCAAGTCTCAACTAAAAAAAACTGTGGACAGATGATTAAAACATCTGTAATGTTTCTCAGTCTGTAAATGAATGTTGTATTTTATCAATGCGAAGTTTTTAGTTTTGATAAAGATTTCCAGCTGGCGCTTCATGGACACGTGAACTGTTTTGTTTTGTATTTTTTTTCTCTGCACTCAGAAACAAACAGAAAAAAAAAATCATCTGTTCAGTTGAAAGATAGTCGAGTTAAAGTACAAATAAAAGTCTGAGAAGTTTAAGAACTGAAGATGAAACATTATAAAGTTTTAGTTTGACAGTCATGTTGATTCATTTCTGCCTGTAGTTCTTAGACACAAATGCTTGAATTATTCAAAATCTTTGAGCATAAAAACTTTTTACAATCTTTTCAAAGGCAAATGTTACATCACTTAAAAAATCAAAAAGATAAAAAGGCTAAAATGAGCTTGTCTTTGTAAAAGCAAAATGTGCACACACATGCAAAAATAAAAATAATTAAATATCTTAGTGTAGTTTTGATTTAATGGTACAAGATTTTCAAAGTAAGACATTTCCATTTTCAATGCAAGTTTCTGGAAAACATGATTAAAAATTCAGAAATTCATCTGAAATGATTCAGTGCAATCTCAGACTTTTATGCTTCTATGACTGTGCAGCAACAGTGAAGTTTGAATTTTTGTCTCAGCTGTGTTTCTATCTGCTTTTTTTTTTCTTTTTTTTACAGTGAGGTGATGTGCAGATTGTGTGTTTCAGTGCGTGAACAGAGCTCCTCTATATTTTCTAAGTGGTTGAAAGTTGTGAAAAAACTGAAGTGTAGATTTATCTTCCTGCCTTCTGTCCGAGCTCCTTTATGAGTCCGCTCTCATGTTTTGTAAAGAAATAAAATTTCCTGTTGAACCTAAACTGATTTTGATTTGTTGTTTGTTTTTCATTTTAATGTTTTTCGTAAACTCTGGATTTTAACCTAAATGTTGCTGCATATGAACTGGACTATACCTTAAATGAAGGCTTGTCCAGGATCCAGATCCAAGACAGTCTTTCACTCAACAATCAGACAACCCCCCTATGAGCAGCACTTGGCGACAAAGGGAAGGAAAAACTCCCTTTTAATAGGAAGAAACCTCCGGCACCATCTGACGTGACCATTTGGAGTTGAGGGGACAGAGACAGGACTAAAGACATGTTGTGGAAGCGAGCCAGAGATTAATAATAACTAATGATTAAATGCAGAGTGAAGTATAAATACACAGTGAAAAAAGGTGAGTGAAAATGGGAGAAATCTGGATCCTTTGGCATGCAGACTGGAGCAGGGATTAAACCACCAACCTTCCATTTAGTAGATGACCTGCTCTACTTCCTGAGCTACAGCCACCCTATTTGAGTTTAGAAGCAAGAAATTAGAGGTCATCCAGGCCTTTATATCTTTAAGACATTCCTGCAGTTTAACTAATTGGTGTGTGTCACCTGGCTTCATGGATAGATAAAACTGGGTATCGTCTGCATAGGAATGAAAATGCATTCAATGCCTTCTTTTAATAAGAGAAGTCTGTATAGTGTAAATAAACTTAGCACAAAAATCCAGGAAATTTGTGTTTGGTTGATTATTTTTTTGTTGTTGTAACAATGCTTCTTGGCAATAAATAAAGATCTATAACATAGATAAGATAAGTAATTGTCATATAGATGACGTGATATTTTTAATTGAATATAGATTATAAATTGATAATATTGTATAAGCGGGTATATGGAAATGTATGTCAGGGTTGGTGCTTATGTGTCACTAGAGGGGGTAAAAGTACATATACATATATATATATATATATATATATATATATTTTTTTTTTTTTTTTTTTTTTAATTTGGGGTTTTCTTTTTATTTGTAATTAAATATAAATAAATAAAAAAAGCCACAGGACTCGTCATTTAATTTTTGTGAGACATTACATTGTGTTTTTTTTTCTTTTCTTTTCTTTTCTTTCATTTTGTTTCATTCAACTATGACTGAAACGTTTTGCTGTGGACCACATTGGAAATCTTTACTTAATTTTATTTGTATATGTTTAATTCCGTCTAAAAAAAATTAATGAAATCAAGATTCTTTTTTTTTTTTTTTTTAACAAAGAAGACAGCACGAGGACATCATCAGTGAGCCTAGGAAACTTTGAATGCCACCATGATTGTGGGCAAAAATAGGTCAGACAGAAAGGTCAGTGAGCCTGAACTTTCGCCCCTCCTCCCCTCCTCTCTCCCCCCGCCTCTCTCTCCTCCTCCTCCTCCTCCACCTCCTCCTCCTGCTCCTCCTCCTCCTCTCCTAAACATCAGATTAGCCTCAGTCAGGGTTTTGTTTAATTCCTCTGAGAAAAAGAACAATTAAAAAATGAAAAGTAAAATAAATAAAAGCTAAAAAAAAGAAAAAGAAAAAAAAAGAAAGGCAAATGAAAAATATAAGCAAAAAATTAAATAAAAACAAAATAAAAGTAAATGAAAAAACTAAAAAATGAAAGCAAATAAAATTGTAAATTAAAAAATAAAATTGAAAATTAAAAAATAAAATTTAAATTTAAAAAATAAATAAAAGTACTAACTAAAAATTTAAAAAGTAAATTCATGAAATCATCTCTTTTTTTTTTTTTTTTTTTTTTAAAGTTTCTGTTTTCTAGTTCCAATGATCTCTTATCAGAAATAAGCACTAAAAACCCCCTCCCTCCTCCTCCTCCCTGCCTCTTTGAGATCCTACCCACCCCCTGTGTATTACAGTTTTATTACAGTATTCAAAAGAAAAACAATAATTTAGACTTCGGGGCCCCACCTAAGCCCCCTATTCAGGGCCTCTCTTTTCGCGGTACCACCATTGTTTGCTTTGTAAGATAAGTACCCCCCACCCCTTTTACGATCACTCAATTTCGTAAATGGTCTGGACTTTTACCATGAGCACATCAGAGCCTGTCTCGTTTTTGAAAAAAAACAACTGAACAAATGCTGACAACGTGTGAAATAAGTGATTGGCAACTTTAGTTAAGGTAAGTTACATTTATTTCCACTTTTTATGTATAGTTCAAGCCTCATAACTCAAAAAAAAATATATATAGGTTATTATAGATAGGTCGTATACTAATTGGAAGGTTGGCTGTTTGATTCCTGGCTGCTAGAGGTTGCATGCCAAAGATACTAAAGCCCAAGTTGCTCTCTGAAGCAATCGTTGGAGTATGAATGTGTGTGAATGGACAGAAAGCACTTAGCTACAGATGGAGGTGCTTGAATGAATAGGTGTGAATGGGTAAATGCAAAGTCTTGTATTAGCGCATTAACTGTTCATCTAGAGTAGAACAGCGCCATATAAGAGCTAGTCAATTTACCATCTATAGTTTGATTTTAATTACTTTGAATTTTCGTTTTGTAATTTTATTTTTTAATCCAATGTAGTTTGTTCCAAGTGTGGATTTATATTAGTGTAGTTTTCTTTGTTTCCTTTTCATTAGTTTGTGTTAGTTTTCTTTGTATTACAGTAACATGTGGAAGTGTTGTCAGGAAGAGGACAGATTTAGTAAGTACAGAGCAGGTATTACAATTCAAACACAGCATTTTTGTGAATGACTCACAGGGAAGTAGAAATCCAAGTCTCAGACATCTGCCCACTGAGTTAACTTTGAATCTTTTTATAATTACTTTAATGCTTTTGATTTTAGTCATGGATGTAAACTTACCTGCTTCAGCTGCTACACCTGCTTCAGCTGTGCAGCAGTTGTCAAAAAAACCCAAAACAACAAAAACTTATTTTATTAAGGTCAATAACTCTGATATAACTGTAAATGTTTTATTAAGGTTAATAATTCTAACACAGGTGTAAATGTTTTACAAAAGAACCATAGTGTATAGGCACCTGCACCTCCTCTCATTTCTCCGCCTCCTTCTACGTATTGGTATGTAAGCTCCAATAACACCTTTACCTCCTGAAAGACAGATTTTTTTAAATGAATAAAACAAACATAGTAAACATACTCACCTATCTTTAATACTTATGTGATGGAATTGGGGCAGGGTTGTCACTTCTGTCAACTGTGAGATGATTTCCTATTGAGGTTGCACCACGGAGAATGTATCTTTGGCTTTCCATTAGCTTGCTACCCATAGAAGCTGAGCCCAGTCCTGTTGCTGACGGGACAAAGGTCTCTGATTGTGAAGATAGTGGTCTAACTCAAATATGTCTGAAATGGTTTAAAAAGTTTCTTATTTTTAAAGCATTTTGTTTTTTTGTCTGAAATATATATATATATATATATCTATAATATCTATAATAACCTATATTTTTTTTTTTGAGTTATGAGGCTGGAACTACACATAAAAAGTGGAAATAAATGTAACTTACCTTAACTAAAGTTGCCAATCACTTATTTTACACATTGTCAGCATTTAGTAGGTTCAGTTGTTTTTTTTTTCATAAACGAGACAGGCTCTGATGTGCTCACGGTAAAAGTCCAGACCATTTACGAAATTGATTGATCGTAAAAGGGGTGGGGGGTACTTATCTTTCAAAAATAGATGTGTCCAGCAAGCTAAAGAAGTCCGGTGACCGTTATTTTTTCTGTGTCTTACGTAAAGCAAACAGAGGTGGTACCGCGAAAAGAGAGGCCTGAATAGGGGGCATAGGTGGGGCCCCGAAGTCTATATTATTGGTTATATGGTTATAATCTATATTCAATTAAAAATATGACGTCATCTATATGACAATTACTTATCTATGTTATAGATCTTTATCTATTACTGATAAGATCTTGACATGTATTTGACAGAAGGTGGTACCATATTCCTCCTCTTGCCTTATGGTGCCTTTTTCTGAATGTAGAAAATAAGCTGCAGCCATTTTCATCAAACTGTCCAGATGAGATAGTTTTGATGAGTTCTTGCGACTTGTCTACATTTGGAAAAAAGGTGTCGTTTGGACATGCTGACATCATTTAAAGTGCCTTTCCATTACAGTCTTCTTGTGTAAAATTTGGTCCGCCAAAGGTCTTCAAAGAAATCACCATGCAGACTGTAGTAACAACCGGGGGGTCCCAAATTTAGTGTGACTTTATGGTGAAAAGTGGGCCAGATTAAGATGAGTGAAGAGTTGGATTTTGACACGTGACCCTGGTGATCTGCATAAATAACAATCTTACCAGCCAATCACAATTGAAAATGACAATATCACATAACAAGTAAAATTTTCAGAAGATCAAAGAGTGTTTCTGTTGTGATCTTTTTCATCTGTGTGTCACAAAAGAGAGGTTAATATTAAACTGACATTAAACTGCATTAGTCCCTTTGACATTTACAAACATTTATAAAATCATTAGCGGCACATTAGAATGTAGCTGTTAGCAGCTGGTGGATAGCTAAACATGAGCTCCTGTTCAGGTTTCACTCACAGTATTTACTTAACTGGTAGTTTCCACAGGAGGAAATACAGTACACACCTTGTGTGTGTTCTGAATATGAACATGTAGTTTAAATATTTTTGTAGCTTTGGTTTTGTTTCATTGTTGCAATCCCCTCCTGACTGACGGTTTGAGCCCTGATCTCTGATTTCATCTGGCGTGTGTCTTAGTTTAAAACCTTCAGAACAAACAGTGCAACAGGAGAAAGAAGCTGCTGGAGAATCCTTTGGATATTTAAACAGCGTTTGGACGTTAAGCTGCTTCGCATAATCACTCTATGGACGGTCATATGGAGAGCTAATATTAGCCTGTATTTCCATAATCTGCGTGTGTGTGAGTCATCACGCATGGAGGCTGACAGATGGTCGACGGGTGGATGACAGAATACAGCACACTGTGTGCCCAACCATCCTGCCAGATGAACAACACCCACTATTAATAATAATGATGAGGGGTCCCCATACCTACAGGGGCCCAAAACCCAGATTCACAGTAGTGATGGGAGGTCCGACTCTGTCAAAGATTCGGCTCTTTTGGCTTGACTCCCAAATGACTCTTCATTTACTATAACTCAGAGCCTTAGCCTAATTTAGCATTTATGAATGGCTTGTGTGTTGGTAAGCAATTTTTATACATCATTTTTCATAAAAAACTATTTTTATGTTTTTTATTACATAAAAATAAACCGTTAATATTGTTTATTATTTTGATCTAAACTTTAAATGAACAACTAAACACAGAACCAAATAAAATAAATAAAGGCCAAAGTCTTAACATTATGACACTTTAGATTAAAGTCTTTAGTGCAGGTTGGCAGTCAGAATTATTAGATGCCTCAGCTTGGATGGGTTGATGAGGTTTCTGTGATTGTTTGTCATCTTTCTGAGGGGACCAATGTTGCGATGATGCAGCGTCTTCCTGCAATTACCTTAACCAGGCATGGGTTGACTAAAACCTTCGCCTCTCACCAGTTCAATGTGTCTTCAGCTCTTTGGATGAGGGGCTCCTCAAGAAAGGACCTCAGCTCCAGTACAGCATCAGCTGTGGGATTTCTCCTTGCAGTGTCTCTTGTTGCTCTTTCATCAGAGAGCCTCCACGCAGCAGAAACTTGTGGTTCCTGTGAACCCACCCCTGTTCAGGGTCACCTGAGCCAGGTTCACCTGATCCAGCCCTAACTATAAGCTTGATCATGAAGGAATGTTTTAAGCCTAATCTTAAAAATAGAGAGGGTGTCTGTCTCCTGAATCCAAGCTGGGAGCTGGTTCCACAGAAGAGGGGCCTGAAAGCTGAAGGCTCTGCCTCCCATTCTACTCTTAAGTATCCTAGGAACCACAAGTAAGCCAGCAGTCTGAGAGCGAAGTGCTTCCTCTGAAGGGTGGCTGGCCTCTCCATTAAAGATAGGGGGACGAGTCCAGTCATTCGAGAGGGGCTCAGAGTAGAGCCACTACTGTTCCACATCAAAAGGAGGCAGTTGAGGCATGTCCTACCAGGAGGAGGCCCCAGGACAGACCCAAGACACGCTGGAGAGATTATGTATTTCAGCTGACCTGGGAAATCCTCAGCGTTCCCCAGATAAGCTGGAGGAGGTGGCTGGAGAGAGAGAGAGGTCTGGGTTTCTCTGTTTAGGCTGCTGCCCTTGTGACCTGGCCCCTGGTAAGCAATAGATGGATGGATGGATCCTAAAAATCACAGTGCACACGCTTGTGTGTGTGTGTGTGTGTGTGTGTGTGTGTGTGTGTGTGTGTGTGTGTGTGTGTGTGTGTGTGTGTGTGTGTGTGTGTACAGACTCACATCCCTTTAAAACTTGCTGCAGTGTTTGCGTTGGCGCAGACGTTCAGGCGGGTGTTCAGAGGTTCATGTTTACAAAGTTCAGCTTAGAACCAGGTGTAGTTTCAGGTGTCCACTGAAATCATGGTGACACTAGCAACATGCGTGTGTGTTGACTGTCCACACTGACATCAAACACACGCACAAAATCACCACACAACCTGGTGGCTTTCATACCGAGCCAACTGTTCCCATGGCAACCAGTCCTGAAAATAGTAGAGAGGATGCCAGCGGTCTCCGACCAGCAAAAATCACACACAGTGAATGATGAAATGAGGTGTGTGTGTGTGTGTGTGTGTGTGTGTTTGTGTGTGTGTGTGTGTGTGTGTGTGTGTGTGTGTGTGTGTGTGTGTAACAAATATAGAAACAGCAGTTGTGCCTTTCGATGTGCAGTCATGTTCTGTTCTCACAGTTTCATCCACAGTTTTATGAAACTGTGTGAATGTGTTTAAATCCAAATCTCATCTGCTTCTGCCTGAGGTACCACTCTTCTTCCTCCTCTTCTTATTTCATGACTAATATGTGTCACTCCATCCAGCAGCACAAGGCTTTGATCCAGATCAACAATGTCAGAACTAAACTGACATTGGAGCTCCAAGAATATCACCTCAAATTCCTGTTTAAAATCACCACAGATGCACCAAAAAAGCCACAAAAAGTAAAGAAAGAGACAATCAGGCCCCATTCTATCTCGAAGACCTCATAGTACCATATCACCCCAACAGAGCACTTCGCTCTCAGGCTGCTGGCTTACTTGTGGTTCCTAGGATACTTAAGAGTAGAATGGGAGGCAGAGCCTTCAGCTTTCAGGCCCCTCTTCTGTGGAACCAGCTCCCAGCTTGGATTCAGGAGACAGACACCCTCTCTATTTTTAAGATTAGGCTTAAAACTTTCCTTTTTGATCAAGCTTATAGTTAGGGCTGGATCAGGTGACGCTGAGTGTTTCTTCTTCACTCACCTCTTTTCACTTTGTTTATTCAGCCCTGACTATTTCTTTTCAGGGTGCTTTTAGGACAACCTGATACTAGTGAATTACAATAATCCAGGCTTGACTTAATAAATGCATGAACAATTTTTGAGCATCACTCTGACACAGGATGTTTCTAATTTTAGAAATATTGCACAAATGAATGAAAGCAGTTCTACGTATTTGTTTAATATGCACATTGAAGGACACATTCTGGTCAAAAATGACTCCTCACAATGTTAAGAGATCTCTCTCATTCCATGTGTCATAGAGCTTCTCGCCTGTTTGCACCCATTCATTAAATTATTGCCATCCTGTGGCCACAGTTGTGTATTGTCTCTGGAAGCAGGAATAACTCTGCTTGCCTCTGAGTCCACTCAGACTGGGTAGCATGTCTTGACTTCATGGGTGTCTGCGTTCAGTTAACAAAGGCTGAAGCTGGGTGAACTGGGTGAGCTGGGAAGGTGGCAGCTTCTCCTGGTTGTTTGCAGGCTGTGGATAAAGTTTAACAAGAAGCTGATGGGAGACCGGCCAGTTAGGCAAGCTGATACTGGCTCTGCTTTCACTACTCTGAGATCAGTTACCATCTCTGTGTTACGTTGGTCTCTCACCAGCTGTCATTTACAGGATAATGTCTCCAGTTTTGTTTTTTACTAATTAAAGCTGCAGTTCATAAATATAAACCCCCAAAAAATAACAGAAATATGAAAACCCACTTCAGACCACAGCCACTGTGAGTAATCCAGCCATGAATCTGCTGTACATCTGTTTGGAAAAGAGTGTCAGGTATGAATGACTGAAATCTACTTAAACTGGTGCAAACTGACAGCTAGAGTCTGCACACATGAGAGCAGGAGGACAGTGTACATTTACTGTTCGAATGAAGCCTTCAGGCTGCAGTAAAATAAAACCTACTGAGGCTCTGTGCTGGTTCACAATGCTTTACTTTGATTAGTGTGTGTGTGTGTGTGTGTGTGTGTGTGTGTGTCTGTGAGCAAGAGAGAGAGAGAGTCTTACCTTATCTCACACCTGTGTAAATGCAGAATGTCTGTGAAGCGACGCGGCCGCCTGAGGGTGAAGCATTTTAATGAAGGAGTAGAGCTGAGCAGGATTCTGATCAGGACAGAGTGAGCAGGTCACAGAGTTCATTTATAAAACATCAACTGTCCATGACAAGCTCCAAAGATGCTCATAATTCCCACAATGCACCACTGAAAGAGCTGACTGTTGTGTTTTATTTCCTGCCCTGAGGATGGTGATGTCCATCATGGTGATATTCATAAAGTTAGCTGAGAGCTGAGATCAGCTGACTGCATCCAGGCCACTTGTTATGCATCTTTGTTAGTAGGCAGGCTAGCATTGATTCTGAAAATCAAATGATTTTATATATATATATATATATATATATATATATATATATATATATATATATATATATATATATATATATATATATATATAGTTAGACAGATAGATAGATAGATATAGATATACATAGATGTACAGGGGTTGGACAGTGAAACTGAAACACCTGTCATTTTAGTGTGGGAGGTTTCATGGCTAAAGTGGACCAGCCTGGTGGCCAATCTTCATTAATTGCACCAGTAAGAGCAGAGTGTGAAGGTTCAATTAGCAGGGTAAGAGCACAGTTTTGCTCAAAATATTGCAATGCACACAACATTATGGGTGACATACCAGAGTTCAAAAGCGGACAAATTGTTGGTGCACGTCTTGCTGGCGCATCTGTGACCAAGACAGCAAGTCTTTGTGATGTATCAAGAGCCATGGTATCCAGAGTAATGTCAGCATACCACCAAGAAGGACGAACCACATCCAACAGGATTAACTGTGGACGCAAGAGGAAGCTGTCTGAAAGGGATGTTTGGGTGCTAACCCGGATTGTATCCAAAAAACATAAAACCACGGCTGCCCAAATCACGGCAGAATTAAATGTGCGCCTCAACTCTCCTGTTTCCACCAAAACTGTCCGTCGGGAGCTCCACAGGGTCAATATACACGACCGGGCTGCTATAGCCAAACCTTTGGGCACTCGTGCCAATGCCAAACGTCGGTTTCAATGGTGCAAGGAGCGCAAATCTTGGGCTGTGGACAATGTGAAACATGTATTGTTCTCTGATGAGTCCACCTTTACTGTTTTCCCCACATCCGGGAGAGTTACGGTGTGGAGAAGCCCCAAAGAAGCGTACCACCCAGACTGTTGCATGCCCAGAGTGAAGCATGGGGGTGGATCAGTGATGGTTTGGGCTGCCATATCATGGCGTTCCCTTGGCCCAATACTTGTGCTAGATGGGCGCGTCACTGCCAAGGACTACCGAACCATTCTGAAGGACCATGTGCATCCAATGGTTCAAACATTGTATCCTGAAGGCACAATGCACCAATACACACAGCAAGATGGTGAAAGATTGGTTTGATGAACATGAAAGTGAAGTTGAACATCTCCCATGGCCTGCACAGTCACCAGATCTAAATATTATTGAGCCACTTTGGGGTGTTTTGGAGGAGCGAGTCAGGAAACGTTTTCCTCCACCAGCATCACGTCGTGACCTGCCCACTATCCTGCAAGAAGAATGGCTTAAAATCCCTCTGACCTCTGTGCAGGACTTGTATATGTCATTCCCAAAACGAATTGACGCTGTATTGGCCGCAAAAGGAGGCCCTACACCATACTAATTATTGTGGTCTAAAACCAGGTGTTTCAGTTTCATTGTCCAACCCCTGTAGATAGATAGATAGATAGATAGATAGATAGATAGATAGATAGATAGATAGATAGATAGATAGAGCACTTCGCTCTCAGACTGCTGGCTTACTTGTGGTTCCTAGGGTACTTAAGAGTAGAATGGGAGGCAGAGCCTTCAGCTTTCAGGCGCTATATAAATAAAATTGAAGTCATGTGAAGTAAATTTTAATAGAATCAATAAAATTATTATCAAATATCGTTGCCATGCTACTTGGATCATGAATATTTAGTTCTGTGGTTTCATTCATTACTTTGTATTTTCCTGTTAATTCCTTTTAAATTTTCCAGATTTTTTTAGCATTTCTCTTTGCTTTGCTAAAAAATAAATAATAAAAATGCTTCCTTGGCCTTTCTGAGCTCATTTACAACCTTATTTCTCAATGCAATAAACAAACACTTGTCATGTGATTTATCCTTGAGAGCATGGTCCCTTTGTTTCATAAGTAAATGTAAATTTCCATTTAACCAAGATCTGTTGTCTGGTCCATTATACTTTTCACTTTTCTAAGAAACTGATGAATACTTCTATGAAGTACATGAACGCATTACAGTTATCCAAGCTTTCATGTAAAAAAATGCTTATTTTAGTTTATTTCATTGATTGCATTTTCCAGATTAATTAACCCATTATTAGAAATCTTCTGTTCTGACTTCATATTGATTGAAACACAAAATCTCTGTTTAGTAACTTTTTAAAAATCACTCTGTTTTATAAAATAAAAACCTTTCAGTTATTACTCTTCAGCAGCTCTTCGTCATGACAGCAGAAGCGAAGTGAGATCAGCATCAAGCTTCAGTGTGTGCAGCTGGATTTATTTATTGATGAGGCAGCTGATAAATAGCTGGCGTACTGTAGCTACAAATGATACATTGATATGTATCTGTGATGGTCTCTGCAGCTGCTGATTAATTGATCAAACACATTCGATCAATGAAGCTCTCAGGTATCGCAGAAACGTTCAGGTTTCAGATGGTTTTCCATTATCAACATTCATCCTGTGGTGGGTATGAAAGCTTTGATAACCTGTTACGTCCCAGGGTCTAAGGGCACAACATGGAGCGCTACTCCCCCACTCCAACCGCGCCCCAGAAAAGTCAGCAACACTATTGTGGTTTGTTTTATGCAGTGGTTTATTAGCCTCGGAGACGAGCAGCGCCAAAACGACAAACAAAACGGTGCTGAGTGTCCCTGATCTGACCTACAAAACAAAAGACAAGTATCTGACCTGAGCTGCTAAAACTGATGTACAAACAAAAAAATGGCTGCTCCCTCCTACATACCACTGCAGTGCTCAATATTTACAGTGCTATCACAGGTCACTATTTACAAATATATGTACAACTCTTAGCAGCACGGTGGCGCAGTGGTTAGCACTGCTGCCTCACAGTTAGAATACCATCTGGAAGGCCTGGGTTCGATTCCACCTTGGCCCAGGCCTCTCCCTCTCTCTGTGTGGAGTTTGCATGTTCTCCCCGTGCTTGCGTGGGTTTCCTCCGGGTACTCCGGTTTCCTCCCACATTCCAAAGACATGCACTTACTGGGGTTAGGTTAATTGGCTAATCTAAATTGCCCATAGGTGTGAATGAGAGCATGAATGTGAGTGTGAAAGGTCGTCTGTCCCTCTGTGTTGGCCCTGCAACAGGCTGGCGACCTGTTCAGGGTGTACCCTGCCTCTCGTCCTATGACAGCTGGGATAGGCTCCAGCCCCCCCGCGACCCTTAACAGGATGTGCGGAAGGGAATGGATGGATGGATGTACAACTCTTACTGAACACTTGCAGTCAAGGCAAGCACACAAGCAAATAAGCACACTCCAGTCACAGGCAAAATGCTGGCTGCTGTTGGGCCCGGAGGAGACAAAGGAGAGGGGAGAGGTGGCTGTCAGCTGGAGCATTTGAGGCAGCTTTCCATCCAATTATCCAATCAGCAGGCACCTCCTCAGTCTGGCCAGTCCGCAGGATCCACCTGTTGCAGCAACAAACACACACAAAAGGGAGAAAAACCAGACACACCCACTCATGCTCCAGTGGCCTAAACAGAAAACACAACACATGATCCTGGATCATAACATAACCTGATTCACATAAGCCAAGTTTAAACGTGACATGTTCGTTCTTTACTCGGTTTTGTTCTTTGCGTCTTTTTGTTCCTCTTTCCTCCATACTGTGTCCACGTGAGAGGAGACCCTGGGCTTGAAATGAAACCTCTGGAATGCAAGAGCACATGGATGCCTCATTCATTGTCTTTGTCTCATGACTTTAACTGCCTTGATTTAGGGTTTCTATTTAGTCATTTCCTGTTTTATTTTGAAATCCTTTTGTCACACACGGTTCTACTTCCAGCCAACGTCTTGTGTTTTTAGTTCATCACATACCTGTTAAACTCACAAACTGTTCCTGAGTTACTTTTCTATTTTTAAATCTTGTTTGGGGGGTTTTCAGTGTGCTCTGAGTTTAGATCGACCTCCACCAGGCGCCTCAGGCCCTTACAGTCAGCTCACCTTTATTTTTATACAATGGCATCACATAAAGGTTAGAAACAAGACCGTCTGAAATGGTCTGAAAATTTACTAAAACAGACAAGAAAAACCATAAATGTGAAAACCTGTAAACCTCAGACAAAGCAAGAAAAATAACGAGGTGGAAAGAAATCTGTAAATAAGAGAAGGCTGAGATACTGAAGCTCAGCGAACGCATGAGTGAACGTCTCACAGTTTCCTGAAAACGTCAGCAGACTTCACTAACATCTCGAGGTCGGCTGGTCCAACGTCTGGAGCCATCGGTGGCTGAAGGCTGTGAGGAACACATGTGGACACTGACAGCAAACAGTCACCACAAAACAATCTGATTTTTATTGCTCATGGACATGAATTACTGCTGCACCCAGACCGTGACCTTTTTCTAAAAGCAAAGGAGTGTCCACACAGGAAACGATGTGCAGATGGACAGCTGGAAAATAACCTGAAACTGAAGCAACAGAAGTGACTACCAATGAGAGCCAAGGATACTGCTGATGTGACAGGGTGGTATATACATCAGAGTTTTACTCCAATGTGGATACCTGCAAGGTCCACTAGTGACCGACCATCAGCTACAGGCAACTTCCTCTGTGGACGCCCCATAAGAAAGTATTCTTAATGCTTAAACTTAACCAACATTTTCAATAATATCCAGGAGGTTTGCCATTCCTACAGTGAGGCCACAGTCCTAACTGTCTGTCAAGATGAGGAAGAGGACAGGGTAACTGGAGGGGTTGTAGACCGTGAACAGCTCTGAGGGAGGAAGATGACATCATGAACCAGCCTCTGCATTTTACGGTATTTTCTTTAAACTTTGGTGTTTACTGGAGTTTGTTAAAAGCTAAAAATGAGGCTGAAGACATGTTTTTCTGTGAAATAACCGTCACCCTCTGGGTCCTCAGTAAGGGGGTGGCACAGCAGATTTTGAGGGTATAATTAGTCTTTAATTACTCCATTAAATGCACTTTAATTTCTCATCAGCACAGCAGGAAGCCACAGTTACACAACCAGTGATGTTTTCACTAAGCCTGCCATCTTTCCTCCTCGCTGATAATAATAATAAAAATAATGATGAATTCCTCCTTCCTGTCACACTGTTTATGTTCCCATTGAATATTTGCTGGAAGCAAATTGCTCATGTTTCTGCTGCTGTGTTATCGCACGAGGATTTAAAGCTTTAACTCACAGAGGATTGCTTTAATTAGGATTAATTCATGCTGAATAAGAAAATTAAATGGTGGGGTGGGGGGTGCTATGGTTTATTCTCCTGTAGCTGCAGTCTGGGCCTGGCTGAGGGTCTGTCAGTCAGAATTAATAATAATAGAACTCCAGCATCCTGAACGTGTCGCTCCCAGCTGGTCATATGTGACTCCTCAGCCTGTGTTTAAAGCTGAATCTGAAGCCTCGGAGGTGCTGATGGACAGTTTGGTCCCAGTCAGACAGACACCAAAAACTGCTCGGTGTGGTTTGGAAGAGGTGCTGGTTTGGGTTAAAACATACCCCTTCACAGCAGTCACCCTGCTGATGAGCCTTTGTGTCGGGCTCCAGAGGAACTGACGCCTGGAGCAGAGACACGAGTGTTTCTTCTGATACCGACCAATCAGAAACAGGTTTGGATCTACATGACTTTCTTCAGAGGTCATTTTCTCAGATCTCACCTGACTCCGACCGTTTCCCATAATGACTGAGCCTTTGTGCCAAACACAGTGAACCTGCGCTCCTGTAAGGGGCTGCTGTAAGCGGCCCTTAAGATAGGTATGAGTTACAGACCTTAAATCTGTTCAATCAAAACATTTAAGCATACATCCTTTTTGGACAGGGACTAATGTTTTTATAAATTTGCCTCTGTACAGTACCACAGTGGATTGTAAATCAAACAATCATGATGAGATTGTGCAAATGTACCTAACCCTGACAGCGTGCTCTGTTGCCTCAACATCAGTATTACAGACTAACGTACTTCACATGTCACTTAAATTTTTTAAATGGAGGACAGTGTGTGCATCAAATTCAGTGCATTGGTACAGTGTAGGCTGGATGTAGGGAAGGGCAGGGGTACGAGGGCGCGATGTTTTCAGTTAGTTTTTAATTGTGCCTGTTGACAGCGGAGCCCAAAGTTCAGAAGACCGAGAATCAGCTGCACAAGTTTAACACAGTTGTTGTTGGGTTTTATTTTTTACTCAATGAATAAAATGACAAATGCTTAAAAGTAAACTACAGGACATTAATTAATAAGTAGTGGCTGAAGCAAATAACAGATAATTAAACATATCTCCCAAAGGCCGCGAAGTTAGTCTGGAGACCATTGGCTCACCATCTGTCTGCTCTCTATCTAATGTATTTATTTATCTTATTTATGGCCTTCCCGGTCTTGGAGGAAAACATGTTTATCTTATCCTTGAAGGTTTTCCCAAAACATGTACATCTGTGTGTGTAGGTCACTGCGCCCTATTGCTAAGTAGAATAAAACTGCCATGTCATGATTATGGTAAATGGACTAGTTCTTATATAGTGCTTTTCTACTCTGACTGAGCACTCAAAGCACTTATAGGGAGTAGGGACATCAGAGGGCAGGAAGGCCCGTGTTTCTTTTACAGAGCTCTTATTGCTGATTGGAGGAAGTTGTGGGATGAGGCTGGAACCAGCCACTGGATTAACCAGTCTGAGAAGGCCAAGTCTAAACCACAGCTCTCTCCATCTGTTTTTGTACTGATAGTGCTTGTAGATAGTGGTAGTATAAAGTGTTATGTTTAGCCTAGGATCTGCACCCTTTCGGGAGGGGAGTCACACTCAGCTGCTTGGATGGCCTGTGATTTCCTGAACCAAGAGTGCCTGTATACATGTGATATCTTCTGATTCTTTTAAGATTAAGATTAAGATAGTGTTTATTTGTCACATGCACAGTTATACACAGTACAATGCACAGTGAAATGTATTTTGTACCAGCAACCATTAATACACACACATATAAATAAGAAAAATAAAAATAAAAAAAAGTAATTCACACTATACACTATACTCTATATACTATACACTATACACACTTTTATAAATTATAATATTTACATAGTGCAATAATGGTCCAGTTAGGGCTCAGAGTTGAGCAGACAGATGGCTTGTGGGTAAAAACTCTTCTTCAACCTTTCAGTCTTAGTCCTCAGGCAGCGGTAACGCCGGCCTGATGGGAGCAGGGAGAAGAGAGAGTGTCCGGGGTGGCTGGGCTGTTTTAGGATCTTCATGGCCCTCAGCCTGCACCGCTTGGCGTAAATGTCCTGCAGGTTGGGGAGGGTGGTTCTGATGGTCCGTTCAGCTGAACGAACCACCCTTTTTAGGGCCATGAAGTCCTGCTTGGTGCAGTTTCCCATCCAGGTGGTGATGCTCCCACGCATGATGCTCTCGATGGTGCAGGTGTAAAAGTTCCTGAGCACCTTGAGTGGGAGCTTGAAGTCTCTCAGCCACCTGAGGAGGTAGAGACGCTGTCTGGCCTTCTTCACAGTGATGTTTATGTGATGAGTCCAGGACAGGTCCTGTGAGATGGTCACTCCCAGGTATTTGAAAGTGTCCACTCTTTCCACCTCAGCACCACTGATGACAAGTGGATGGTAGTCCCTCTGCTGCTTCCTGCTGAAGTCCACGATCAGTTCCTTTGTTTTGCTGACGTTGAGCAGGAGGTGGTTCTCCTGGCACCAGTTCTCCAGGCGGGAGACCTCTCTCCTGTAGGCTGTCTCCTCATTGTGAGAGATTAGTCCCACAACAGCAGTGTCGTCAGCAAACTTGATGATGACGTTGGACTCTGACGTGGCCTCGCAGTCATGGGTGTACAGTGAGTACAGCAGAGGGCTGAGCACACAGCCTTGGGGGGATCCAGTGTTGAGGGTGAGGGAGGATGAGGTGAGGTGACCCACTCGTACCACCTGTGGTCTGCTGGTCAGGAAGCTGTGAACCCACCTGCACAGGGATGGGCCCAGGCCCAGGTCCAGCAGCTTAGAGACCAGCCTGGAGGGAACTATGGTGTTGAATGCTGAGCTGTAATCTACAAACAGCACTCTCACATAGTTCCCCTTACCAGTGTCTATGTGTGAAAGGGTCTTGTGGAGGAGGAAGGATATGGCGTCATCTGTGGATCTGTCTGGCCGTAGTGGGTCGAGGGTGGTGGGCAGTGAGGAGGTGATGAATGTCTTGATGAGTCTCTCAAAACACTTCATCACCACAGAGGTGAGCGCTATGGGCCTGAAGTCATTGGGGCTGCTGGGCTGTGGTTTCTTTGGGACAGGGACTATGATGGACTTTTTAAAGCAGGTGGGAATCACACACAGTTTCAGTGAGAGGTTGAATATCAGTGTAAACACAGGTGCCAGCTGGTCAGCGCAGGTCTTAAGGACACGTCCACTAATACCGTCTGGTCCAGCCGCTTTCCTGGTGTTTACACGTCTAAACGCCCTCCTCACGTCGCGCTCCGTCACAGTGAGTGTCTCCGCCCCTCCGGCCGGGAGCGCAGCGGGCTGTCGGCTTCCCGACTCAAAGCGCGCAAAGAAGATGTTGAGTTCATCAGCCAGAGAAGCGTCGGCACTCACCGGGTGTGTGTGTGGTGCTTTGTAGTCCGTGATGGTGCGTAGTCCCTGCCACAGTCCCCTGGGGTCAGACTGTTGTAGTTGCTGTTCCAGTCTGCGGCCGTAGCGATGTTTAGCCTCTTTCACCGCTCTGCGGACGTTGTATGATGCAACCTTGTAGTCCTCCATGTTCCCAGAGGCGAGGCCGGAGTTGTAGGCAACGGTGCGGGACCTCAGGGCGTCGCGGACAGATTTATCCACCCACGGCTTCTGGTTGGGAAAAGTCCTGATGGTCCTCCTAAGTGAAGTGTCATCAACAACTTTCCCAATAAATCCCACAACAGTTTCCGTAAACTCCTCGATGTCTCCGCCCGCGCTGCTGCGAAACATGTCCCAGTCAGTTGAATCCAACGCACCCTGCAGAGCGGCCTCTGTTTGATCAGACCACCGTGTCACTTCTCTCACAGCAGGGGGTTCCTGCCTGAGCCGTTGTTTGTATTTCGGCATGAGAAGGACAGAGATGTGGTCAGACTTCCCAAAAGGCGGAAGAGGCTTTGCTTTGTAGCCATCTTTGAATGCAGAGTAGCAGTGGTCTAGGGTCCTCTCTCCTCTGGTGGGGCAGTCGATGTGTTGAATCAATTCCGGTATCAGCTTTTTCAAGTTTGCACTGTTAAAGTCCCCGGCTACGATGAGAGCCGCATCACGCTGGTTAGCCTGATAGGTGGAAATCGCCTCATGTAGCTCGGATAGTGCAGTGTTTCATGTAGCTCGGATAGTGCAGTGTTTGTGTCCGCCTGAGGTGGAATATAGACGGCGCTGAAGATGACCGAAGTAAACTCGCGGGGCAGGTAGTGGGGGCGGCATTTCAGGGTTAGGAGCTCCAGGTTAGGTGAACATGATTGTTTCAGAAGGACAACATTTCTACTGTCACACCAGTTGTTATTAATCATTAGGCACACACCTCCTCCTCTTGATTTTCCAGACTCACTCGTTCTGTCCGTGCGATGAACACTGAAGAACTCCGACGGCTGTACGGCGTGGTCCGGTATGAGGGGGGTCAGCCATGTCTCCGTGAGACAGATGATGTTGCAGTCCCTTATGTCCCTCTGAAACTGTATCCTGGCCCTGAGTTCGTCCAGCTTGTTATCCAGTGACTGGACATTAGCCAACAGGATGCTCGGCAGTGGCGTTTGGTGCGCTCTGCGCCTCAGCCTCTCTCTTACGCCGGCTCTTTTCCCTCGGGGCCTTGTCCGTGACCTGGTCCGTCCTTTGTTTGAGCTGGCCCACTGGAAACGCAGTATCTCCTGGGGCCAAGTCGGGTCGGGAGAAAAAGGTGTCAGAATACAGCCAGAGTGCTGTATTCTGATATTAAAAAGAGTCTGTCTGTCATACGTGATATGACACAGAGCAGGCGGAATTATAAAGTCCAGAATTAGAGCTAAACCTAATATAAACAAACAAAGCGTAGGAGCAGGTACGACGGCTGCTGACCTCACTGGCGCCATCTTGAAGTAAGAATATATTAAATGATTTAAACAAAAGGCATTTAAATGTCTTGACTAATAAAAAGAACAGTCTAACACTGTCAAAGAAGACGTGTTCAGGGCCTCTGAGGACTTCAGGCTCCTTCACTTTGAGCACAACTTAGCTAATGCTAGCTTAACCCCTTAACTGGCAAGGGCCCGGTGACGGGCCGTTTGTAGTCCCTTTTATATGGCAGGCTAGACCCTCCCATTTTTATTGACACGTCATTCGGCCAATCATGTAACTGGCTGCACCAAATCACCTGACAAAGCTACGTGACGCCCTCTGAGTATTATTGGCTCTGGGAAACCCATTTCTTAACATGATTGGCCGAATGAGGTGTCAGTCAAAATGGGCGGGTCTAGCCTGCCATATAAATGCACTTCATTCGGCCGGCGGACCAGACGCAGCCAGTTAATAGGCTATGAAATGGGTTGTTCAGAGCCAATAATAACCAGAGGGTGTTATGTAGTTTTTGTCAGGTGATTTTTTTGCTGCCAGTTAAGGGGTTAACCTTATTATTAGCTGAGGTAGGTTTTTCAGACTCTGTTTTTGTTCTTACCATCAAAAGCACAATTGGGTTAAAGCATGGTGAGTTTATGTCTTAATATCCTGTAGTGGCCTGACTCTAGCATCATGCCTAATAGAAGAAAACTGCAATTATACAATTTTACATCTGCCAAAGAAATATCAGTGTGCTCACCAAAGTGTTCTTTCTCCTCACAGTCAGCCACCCAGATGCGAGGCTGAGACTGAGACATATGCAGAGATCAACTACTGGAGGTCAAGGTCAAAAGTCAAGGTCACGTCCTGTGCGACAGGCGTATTTTGCCACACTAGGTGGTGCTCTTATTTATTTTGTTTAACTGCTAGAATGTCACTCCAGCACCAACCCTGTGATAGAAATCAAGTTTGGTTGCAAAGGAAGGAAATAAAACCAATCACAAATGAGTTTCCAGTGACCGAGACCGCTCTCTGAGTAAAGGAAGAAATGATGATGCTGAGCCGGCATAATTTCTTCCAGACAGGGCAGATCAGTGCTGCATTAGATAGCTTACAGTAATTAATTAGTGGGTATAAGGGAGCGTGAATATATTTCAATAAGGAAAGATCATTAGGAGGAATTGAACATAAGTTATTGATATACAGAATCCAATTAAGCTATTTAGACTCCGATGGCCCATCATGACAGAATGGAATCCCAGCAGTGATAGGGATTAGGGCAGGACCCCCTGGAGTCCAGACTCTAACAGTGGTGAAGATAAAGATGGAGGCTTGGAAGGAGCTCCGAGTGACTTGGTATGGGGAGTAGGTGGGTTGCACAAATGACAGAATAACAGGTAAGCGGTGAGATTTAAAGAACATGGACTGGAGGCTGATTGGGTGAATTTATATGAAATGTACAAAACTTTATAATCTCTGAAAGATTCATACATTTGTAAAAGCTGTAAAGCCTTGCTGATTCCACACCTGTTGAAAGTTGAGCTTCTTTGGCCCATTTAAATTCCCTTCTTGGACAACAACATGATGTTACACACAGGCGTCCTGTTATCAAATGCATATATATTTGTGAAGATGGCATTGCATGTGAGCATTTACAGCTCTTTTCTGCTCTAGTTGAGCACTCAAAACGCTATACGAGCGTTACATAGGTCAACCAACCTAGTTCGTTAAGGCCGTTACACACGGACACGTTGCGTAAAAACGACACAAAATTGCGAATCTTTCAGATGCAAATTTGTCGCGTAACCTACATACACACCAAACCTGTTGCATTTTTGCAACACACTGTGAAAAAAATGCAGTCGACATCAAGCGATGATGTAATGGTCCTGATGTTTCTAAACAAGAGAAGGAAGAAACAGGTTCTGGGTTCATCCAACTCATGAGAAAGCAGCAGCAGGGAGAGTTTCACGGTTTGATCCCGGAGTTGAAGCTGCATTACGGCCACTTTCATGCATATTTCAGGATATCCGACTAGGAGAGCCGACTGACCCGGAGCAGCATGAAGCAGTGGGTCTGAGGGAAAATTGTATTATTTTACTGTTTCCACATTACTGTATATTCAGTGTATCTTGTGCGTTTTGTGCTATAAGCGCACATGTTGCTAAATGCAGTGCTCTGATTGGTCAAATCTGTTTGTTCCCTTGTGAAAGTCAGAAGAATCGTACCTTCATACCGCACATTCATCCAGTGAAATGGCGCGGCTGCATTAAGAACAGGTGAGTCCAAAAAATATTTTTAACATTTGCACGTAATTTACATGTCCAGTGTGTAAAGGCCTGAACAGGCACGGGAAGCAGTGAAGCTTGTGAATTTAATTTTAGCGGTAACGTATAACGTGACTGAGACAAGCGTTGTGAGGCATCAAGAGTGAGTCATAGATGGACAGACCAATATCCGGCCTGCATGCCGGTAGTGGCCCACAGGCCGAGTGTTTGACACCCGTGCCTTAGGCAGTATTATTAGAAAACACTACATACATTTTCATTGTTGTGTTGATGATATCCAGCTTTATCTATCCTTGATGGATAGATAAAAATCCATCCAGGCAATGTCTGAGCCGGTGTGGCTTCAGTCTTGCTTATATTCCAAGGTAGGCTTAGGTAGCATGGGGGGGGTCTAGCCTGGGGCACCCTTACTGGGATTAAAGCCCCTGACCTATTGTTCCAAAGACGGTAATGTTACCACTACACTCTCTCTCTGTCTCTCTTTCTATATGACTGTACTGTGTGTGTATATACACACTTATACTCATTGGTGTTAGTACACATGGTGTTATGTGATGAGGAGGAGGAGGAGAACCTTTAATGACACATGAGGTTCTGAGGTTTGAGTTTTAATGTGACATCAGAGGAAGCAGCTCTGAGCTTGCCAATGACGTTTCACTTCAGTTCAGGTGCTGGAGCTCTGGCTCCCTCTTGTGCTCGTCAGCAGCTGTTACAGCCAGCTTTGGTGGTCTGTGGGAGCCTGCAGGCTGAGACAATGAAGACAACAAGCACACCTACAGCTGCTTGTTTTATGGAGTAAAATGTTAGAAAGTATAATTATGCGTTTGTTAGCGGTCTGTGGAGTGAATTTGTGGAAAAATTTAGAAGAGAAATTGAAAACATGTAGTAATATAAATCAGTTTAAAAATTATATAAAATAACACTTATAAAGTGCTGCATAAATGAGGTAGTGTTAAATATTTGTAATCCCTCACTTATCACGGGTGTTACGTTCCTGGACCACCCGCGATAAGTGAAAATCCACGAAGTAGGGACCCTATATTTATTTTAATACTTATAAATTATTTTAGTAGTTATACACTATTTTAAGTTTTTAGAAACCCTCCCCACACACTTATACACCAAATATATACATTACTGTACAACATGTACTACGCATGTGAAGAACGAGTGAAAAAGCGAACCGCGAAGTAGCGAGGGCTTACTGTATATGGACGTACTGTATATAAAATATATATATAACTGATTATTATGACATGCTATCAAAATCAATACTTCTGGATAGGTATAGTTAATTATAAATTAATTATTAAAGATAATATAACAAGGGAATGTGTATGTGACACACCGTAATGTGTGGTCACATTATGTGACTTTGTGGTATTGTGTGAATTTTGTTTGTAATTTTTATTAAATTAGGATCTTAGTTTTCTGATTTCTGTTACAAGATAAATGGAGTGCTATCCCGAGTCACGCCACAAGGGGGCACCTTCACCCCAGTGAGATGGCTTAGTGTGGCTTCCGCTTCCGTCTTCAGACTCAGCAGAAGCGGGAGAAGGAAACACACTGATGTCGTCCGTCTCATGATTTTCCTGTTCTTTTCAGGACAAAATATAATCTGTTGGCAGCCCACTCACCATAATACATATGTATTATGTACATATGTATATTTCTGACTGTATAATCAGAACAGATATAAAGGATGAGCAAGTTAGGGGTGGGAATTAATAAGCATTGGCTTCCTCCTACTCCTTTATTGAACAAAAAAAGTCACTGATTGCGCATTAACTTGATTTTTATGTGTATTAACTTTTGATACTTACATGTTCAAAATAAAGATTTTGATTGATTGATTGATTGATTGATTGATTGATTGATTGATTGATTGATTGATTTGGATGCAACTCATGCAGAAATACTTGCAGGTCTGCATACAGTAATTCCATGACCCCTCTTTAATGAAGCCATGCAGAGTTTTACCTTCATACTAATTATTTTCAGTTACAGGTGTTGGGGGCTAAGTGGGAAATTGGTGCTTTATAATTGTTTTTCATGATGTTATTAATATGTTATGTGGTTATGCTTCTGTTTACATTGGTCTATAGATGCCTTCAGACTGCAGGGTCTGCACATGAATAATAGCCCGTGTGGCTAAATGTCACTGAGAGACCAGTCTGTTCATGTTAATTAATTAATGTGAAATCACTCTTATAAATAAACATGAGAAATCTAAAATCTTCTGAATCTGTCTTCAGATTGTGACTCTTTCTAACAGAGCTTAAATATGATTTTCATCACTGACACTTCAGTGTTATTTCTGTTTTCTGAGCATGTTGCTGCTCACAACTCTGATTTTATCTTTGCTGCAACTCATAACTTCATGAAAATGAAGCAACAATGTAGCACAGATAAGCATGCCTATTTTTCTTTGCAGTTTTATTTAGCCTCCAGGGTCACACTGTGTCTTCATTGTACTTTCATCTGCATTTTTGAGCTCCTCAGGCTGAATGAAAGCTGAAAGTTCAGTATTTTTCCTCCTCACTGAGGCCTGAAGCCATCACAAAGAACCACCTGTTTTCCTCCCAGTGAGAGCTGCAGTGTTTCTGTACTTAAAAATCTCCTTTAATCTATATTTGTATATATTTGCATTTTGCTGTGTGTGAAATTTAATTCACTTAAATTCACAATCTGTCATAAACTGCAGTGAAAACAGGCTGGTTTGAACCCAAACTGCAGGACTCGGGCGTCAAAACGTGAACTTAAAGTACAACTTCAGTGCAGAAGAGTCTACAGACAGACGGGAACTGGGAGTCAGACTTGGAGCAGGAACAGAACACCACACAACAAAGACCTGAGGAAGATACAGGCAGTATGTACACAAGAAGTAACAAGAGCAGAGTGGAAACAGTCTGGAGAACGGGTGAACTGAAACACACTAACAAGACAAGAGGAAGCAAAGCTGAATACCAATCACATGATGCAAAGGACTGCCAAAGTAAAACAGGAAGTAGGCATGAAAACAGGGACACAGACACTCAGAGGAACATATGGAAATAAGATCAAATACAAACCACAAGAGACACGAACAACCTACCAACTCAAGCAGGCAGGGAACAAAATTCCCATTTGCACAGGTGGAAATTTGCAGCTCTACAGGCTGGCAGTTTCATCACTGAATCTCTGATTTGGTGTCCTGTTATGTATTTAATTTAAAAAAAAATACTTACTAGTTTTTACAAATTGCTCCAGCGCACCTTGTAGCAGACAAAATGCTTCTGTTCTCAAGAAGAAGAAAAAAGAGCAGCAAAAACTTTAAATACTTAATCTGATGTCAGAAGAGCACCACCCCCATCTGTATATTGATGCATACACTCTATTGCCAAAAGTATTGACTGCAGTCCTCCATTGCTGAGAATGCTGCACAGACTTGAGGTGGTTCGTGCAAGGTGGAAGGTGCCTGTTGTGGTGGCAATCCCTGAAACAGATGACTGACACTGGAGGTGAAGGGAGCCATCAAGCTGAACGAGTCCTATTGAGCTTGGTTAGCCTGTGGGACTCCAGAGACAGCTGATGGGAACCGGCAGGCCAAGAGGAATGCAGCTCATATACATACTCCATCATATGCTTTTTTTTGGCAACGTTTCGGGGGAAAACCTGGTCTTGTTAGGAGAGACGGCATCCATCCCACTTTGGATGGAGCAGCTCTCATTTCTAGAAATCTGGCCAAATTTATTAACCCTCCTAAAAACTGACTACCCAGGGTTGAGACCAGGAAGCAGAGTTGCAGTCTTACACGCCTCTCTGCAGCTTCTCTCCTCCTGCCATCCCCCCAAAACCCCATCCCCATAGAGTCGGTGCTGCTCCCAGACCACCAAAAACCAAAGCTAAAATCAGCAAAAATCTATTTAAGCATAAAAATTCAAAAACAAAAAATAATACAGCTTCATCAACTGCACCAAAAAATAAAACAATTAAATGTGGATTGTTAAACATTAGGTCTCTCTCTTCCAAGTCCCTATTAGTAAATGATTTAATAATTGATCAACGTATTGATTTATTCTGCCTTACAGAAACCTGGTTACAGCAGGATGAATATGTTAGTTTAAATGAATCAACACCCCCGAGTCACAGTAACTGTCAGAATGCTCGAAGCACAGGTCGAGGAGGAGGATTAGCTGCAATCTTCAATTCCAGCTTATTAATTAATCAAAGACCCAGACAAAGTTTTCATTCTTTTGAAAGCCTGACTCTCTGTCTTGTCCATCCTAATTGGGAAAATCAAAAACCTGTTTTATTTGTTATTATCTATCGTCCACCTGGTCCTTACTCAGAGTTTCTGTCTGATTTCTCAGACTTTTTATCTGATTTAGTGCTCAGTTCAGATAAAATTATTATAGTGGGTGATTTTAACATCCATGTAGATGCTGAGAATGACAGCCTCAACACTGCATTTAATCTATTGTTAGATTCAATTGGCTTCTCTCAAAATGTAAAGGAGCCCACCCACCACTTTAATCATACTCTGGATCTTGTCCTAACATATGGCATAGAAACTGAAGACTTAACAGTATTCCCTGAAAGCCCCCTCCTGTCTGATCATTTCTTAGTAACATTTACATTTACTTTAATGGATTACACAGCAGTGGGGAATAAGTTTTATTACAGTAGAAGTCTTTCTGAAAGTGCTGTAACTAAGTTTAAGGATCTAATTCCTTCATTGTTATGCTCTTCAGTGCCAACACAGTGCAGAGCAGCTACCTAAACTCTGCTCCCAGTGAGGTCGATTATCTCGTCAATAGTTTTACATCCTCACTTCATATAACTTTGGATACTGTGGCTCCTCTGAAAAGGAAAGCTTCAAATCAGAAGTGCCTGACTCCGTGGTATAATTCACAAACGCACAGCTTAAAGCAGATAACCCGAAAGCTGGAGAGGGAATGGCGTCTCACTAAATTAGAAGATGCTCATTTAGCCTGGAAAAAGAGTTTGTTGCTCTATAAAAAAGCCCTCCGTAAAGCTAGGACATCTTACTATTCATCATTAATTGAAGAAAATAAGAACAACCCCAGGTTTGTTTTAGCACTGTAGCCAGGCTGACAAAGAGTCAGAGCTCTGTAGAGCCGAGTATTCCTTTCACGTTAACTAGTAGTGACTTCATGGATTTCTTTACAAATAAAATTTTAGACATTAGAGAAAAAATTATTCATAACCATCTCAAAGATTATTCTTCATGTTCGGCTGCTTTCAGCACTGCTGGTATTTGTTTAGACTCTTTTGCTCCAGTTGATCTTTCAGAGTTAACTTCAATAGTTACTTCCTCCAAACCAGCAACATGTTTATTAGATCCCATTCCTACTAGACTGTTCAAAGAAGTCTTTCCAATTATTGATGCTTCAATCTTAAAAATGATCAATCAGTCTTTATTAGTTGGCTGTGTACCACAGGCCTTCAAGGTGGCTGTAATTAAACCTCTACTTAAAAAGCCATCACTGACCCAGCTGTCTTAGCTAATTATAGGCCAATCTCCAACCTTCCTTTTCTCTCAAAGATTCTTGAAAGAGTAGTTGTAAAACAGCTAACTGATCATCTGCAGAGGAACGGTTTATTTGAAGAGTTTCAGTCAGGTTTCAGAATTCATCACAGTACAGAAACAGCATTAGTGAAGGTTACAAATGATCTTCTTACAGCCTCTGACAGTGGACTCATCTCTGTTCTTGTCCTGTTGGACCTCAGTGCAGCTTTGATACTGTTGACCGTAACATTTTATTACAGAGATTAGAGCTTGCTATAGGTATTAAAGGTACTGCACTGCAGTGGTTTGAATCATATTTATCTCATAGACTCCAATTTGTTCATGTAAATGGGGAGTCTTCTTCACACACTAAGGTTAATTATGGAGTTCCACAGGGTTCTGTGCTAGGACCAATTTTATTTACATTATACATGCTTCCCTTAGGCAGTATTATTAGTATTGCATCAATTTTCATTGTTATGTTATGATGATACCCAGCTTTATCTGTGAAGCCAGATGATGCATATCAATTAGTTAAACTGCAGGAATGTCTTAAAGACATTAAGGCCTGGATGACCTCTAATTTCCTGCTTCTAAATTCAGATCAAACTGAAGTTACTGTATTGGCCCCACAAATCTTAGAAACATGGTGTCAAACCAGATACTTCCCGTGGGGATGGAAGATAACGTTCCTGGCTGCACTGTGTGGACGTGGCATTTATATTGATTCCAGTACATTTCCCAAATTGGACCTGGGGATACCTGGTATCTGGGCAGCTGTTCGGGCCCTAGTAAGGCTGCCTATGAGGGATGCAGAAACAGTACGAACTCAATCAGACTCAGTAGAGCTGAATCGAAGTGGATTACATCTGGAGGAGTGTTGGAGTCTCTGTTCTGCGTGGCGGAGTAGAACCAAATTCGGATGATTGGATTTCTGAGAGGTCACCAGAAAACTGTAAGTCTGTCAGCAAATAGTTATGACGGCCTGAACCAAAACAACTGCAGTATTTGGAGTTTGGCTCCCAGACGGCCTTGGATGCTGTCTGTCTAAATCACCTCTTGGAGATGTTTGTAAACAGATGCTCTTCACCCCCGCCTCATGTTGTGACCTGTATGAATTGGTATCCTGGCAACCAAGGCTGACTGTACCATCTTATCATGAACTGCTGGTCTGGAAGCTGTGTGTCCATCACAGTATCCTGCTCGTCTCCGCTGGCAGGCCCTCCCCTACCCACCCTAGTGCTCTCCAGGCTTTAAATGTGCTGCTGCTTTGCTGAGGTGTTTTTTTGGAACCTCGTAAGGTGTTCATAATGAACACAGTACCAGATGATTTTTTTGAACCTACCTATCCCAGTGTATCTCTTTCTGTTTTCCTGCTAAAGGTCGCGCCGGTAAAACGGCTGCATGTGTGGCCTCTGGTCTTCTGATGTCCTGGTGGGCCGTGGATAGGCCGCGTCCCCTGGGTCCTTTCCCGTTCGCCTCTGGATCACGGGGGGCATGATTGCAGTTTCTTGCCTCCATTGGTGAGTACGTTCCATGACAGAGGCACATACTGTACACACATTACTTGCAAGCAACAGCAGGATTGTGTGTGTGTATGGGTGTATGCGTATGTATGTGCATGTGTAGATATGTGGATATCATTCTTTGATTATTCTTTTCTCACCTTTGTTTTGTTTTTGTTTTTCTTTCTCACTCCTTTTCATACCCTTTCCTTTCTGCCTGTCACGCCTGGTATAAATAAATAAAATAAAATTAAAATATAAACTAAATACATGCTAACAAGAGTAGCCTATTGTAAAACTTAAAGAGCTATTCTTGGAAAAGCAAATATGTTTGGTACACCAGCGTAATCGGATCATATTCTGAGTGCGAAAACTGCCAGACATGACAGGCTATAAAAAAAAAAAAAAAACGGCTGCATGACCTCAGACACCTGTTTGTGTTTGTCTCTATGTTTGTATTTCTTGGATGGGTGTTCTGTTAACTCTAATTTCCCCATTGTGTGACTAATAAAGGTATTTGTATTCGTATTTGCATTCGTATTCATATACTTACTCTGGATGGCATTACTTTGGCCTCCAGTAACACTGTGAGAAATCTTGGAGTCATTTTTGACCAGGATATGTCCTTCAATGCACATATGACTCTTGCTTAATTCTGCCTGCTTCTGTGTGTCTGTATCTGGGTCCTCATCTCCACAACACACCTAATGAAATGCTGGAGTTTATGGACTTTTTGTTGGAGCCAGCTTTGCACTCTGAATCAAATTGCCAACAAACACCCTCAAATAGAAATGTGCACTTTAATCATTCATTTACTGTTTGATTGACTGGTTAATTAATTGACTGACTGTAAACCCATGGAGCTCAGGGCCTACCAAAGGGGAACACCTGCCCGTGATGTTAAGATCTAAAACTATTCAGCGCACCATTAACTAAGAGTCAAACTGCTTAAAATCCAGAACATAAATTATAAGGGGCGGTTTTACTGAATGCTGGAAATGTGATGCATTATAATTACTATTGTCACACTCCCTAGTGTGGTCACTGTGACTGATGATTGCAGCAGTGATGTCAGAGGTCAGGCAGTGTTTAGCTGTATCCAGTGTACCAATCTGAGTGTCCTTGATGACTGCTTAAACAAACCAGATACAAATCGATACTCAAACACAGACGTTGTGAAATCCTCTGCTGACGGAAAACCCAGAAAACTCTGAACTGTGCACAGAAAAACCTTTGTGTGCGCACTGTGGAAAACCCTAAGGTTTGTCTCTCCTGCAGCTTGTATAAAAGCCATGTTCATTGCAGAGGCTTGTGGCAACTCCTCCAAAGACCTTCAGCATCATGAATCTGTGGCTCAGCTGTTACCTCCTGTTTGTGGGGCTGGTTCTTGGCAGCTCGGCTCCAACACCTGAGGAATGCAAACCGCTAGTGACGCCACGGTCTCTGGATGACCCTTCTGTGGTAAGCCTCCTCTGATTGCTACCTGGGTTGTAGCATTAACAGGTAAAAATGGTACTGAAGTCACTGTTTACTGTGGAGGTTCACATCGACTTACAACATGAAACAAACTGCACCTTTGTTCCCACCACAGGATGGATAAATTACTTTGGCAGTTAAACTGACTAAAAATGTAGGATACACACATTTATCTGCACTTAAAAGCAGCCAGAGACCTGGAAAAAAAAAATATATATAAGCTGATGTTTAAAAAAAAAATCATGCGCATATGGTTTGAAACTTGTCTGCCACACTGGATGTTATATAATCTATGTTTGCTATGGAAACATGTATTCCCAGTGGGTTGCTGTGGTTCCTGGAGGTTGCTGGCTCTCACTGGGTAAAATCAGTTGCAAAACAGTTGCTACTCCTCTTACTGAATGGTTTGGTTGCCTGCAGTTATTCAGTTTTGTCTGCAGACACTCACTAACCACTCGCCAAGTGGTAGTAAAACTTGAAACAGGAAATGGTTTGTTTTCAAAGCTGAGGCACAACTTATACAGGAATTAAAAAACCCACAATAACAACAATTTTACAATGAAACAGATAAATAAGATAGCATAAAGTAAAAAAAAAAATGATATAAATACAAATAAATATGACAATAATTTAAGAATAGAAAGCAGCACATTCATGCCATGGTTGATAAAGACCCCTCAGACTGCTTACAAGTGAAAACAGGAAGATATTTTCTGTTTAAATTAATATTTCTTATTTCATCTTTGAGTATAAAAAAAAAAGACAGCACCAGTCTCCTGTTTTTTTTTGTTTTTTTGTTAGTAGTAGTAATAATTCAATTAAATTCAGATTTACTTATATAGCACCAAATTTTTTAAAAAATTAAACTTTTAAAATTATTATTATTGTAAGGTAAAGAGCCTACAACAATACAGAGAAAACCCAACAATCAGATGAACCCCTATGAGCAGCACTTGGTGACTGTAGGAAGGAAAAACTCAGTTTTAACAGGAAGAAACCTCCAGCAGAACCAGGCTCAGGGAGGGGGGGTCATCTGCTGCGACCGGTTGGGGGTGAGACAATAAGCTTGATCAAAAAGTAAGGTTTTAAACCGAATCTTAAAAATGTGTCATGGAACGGCTGTGGCCAGGGTTATAATAGTTTTGGATTTCACATTATAGTTTAGTTTTAGTTAGTTTTTACTTTTTTCTTTAATTCAGTTAGTTTTAATTCATTTTCAGAGTGGATTTTCTCGTTTTTATTAGTTTTTATTTTTGGTTTCATGCTTAGTTTCAGTTAGTTTCAGTATTAGTTTTAGTATTTTCATACCTAATCAGGTGCAAGATTCAAGGCGCAAAAGTGACTATTGTGTAATGAAAACTTGACAAAAGATACCATTTAAAAAAATATATTCAACAACCAGCTGTTCACAAGATGTGCTAAATGTGTGTAATATTAAGGACACACATGAACATCAACAGGGAGAAACAAAGAAAACCATGAACTTCCAAACTCAATAACTTCAACAATAAAAAACTTCAGCATCAGTGCAGCAGATTCACAACAGCTACATGTGGTGTTTGACAAAAACAAACTCTTTGAAGGAGTCAAACCTCAAATCCAGCTGCATCCTGATGTTCTCACGACCTGCAGCTGCTTCTGTTCTGATGATCCCTTCTCGTAGATTGAAACGCTATTGATCTCCGCCGTACTTCCATTTCCAAAATGCGCGCGCATCGCTACCTACGTCAGCTACAAACGCTCCCGCGTTTGGTTTGTCATTTTCTGACAGCCGATCCCTCTTTCGGCACACTTCCGGCTGTTCTTTCTTTTCGCTCCCCGCGGATCTGTGGAAAACGTGCTGGAATTCCTCCGTTCCTCTCCCCAGATTTCTCTACAAAAAGGCATTTTTAATATCAGTGTCAGTTTTCACTTGGATAAATAAAAGTTATGTAAAAGTCACTTTTCCGAAATCTGATTGCAGCTCTTACAGCTTCACTCGTTCGTGTTTTGTTTTTTTTTTGGTTGTTTGTTTTTTTTCGGATTTCACCTTTGATCGCCGCTTCACAGATGTGCGCATGCGCGCGCTAGTGGTTTTGATGACGTGTCAGAGAGCGCCGACGGGAATTCCATTGAATTTTTTTTTAATGTCAAACTGACGTCACGCTTGGCTCAAAACAGAAGCTGTAGGACCGCGCGGCTCACAATGTTTCTCATCCACGAAGATAAAACTGAGCAATAATGATGAACCGCGGAACGGAAGATCACTTCGTAACTGCAGAAGACATTTCTCCGGACATCAAGAAATTTTATAAAAAGCTCACTGATATTCAATGGGCTATGCTTAAAACAGGAGTCTGGGACTCTGATCTCCAGGCCGTGTGCGCTGACATGAGTGCAGAAATCATTCAGACGGTTTCTGCACACATTGTTAAAACGGCAGTCCCAGCTGTTCAGCGCCAGATGAAAAGCCAGGAGTCCCAAACAGATCCAGGCACAGCTTTGGGAAAAATGAACCTGTCACTGGGAGACGCTCTCTCAGCCAGCATCGCCAGCACAAAAGATGAAGCTGTCCAGTGTCCCTGCACCTTAGCTGAAACGATTGCAACTGAGGCTGTCATTGCGATCACTGATAAACTGGATGTGAGGAAACGCATTCAATCTGAGAAGAAAGATGATTTTGACGTGGGGTTACTCAACGAAAAGGTGAAAGACTCTTTATCCTCGTCTGTAGAAAGGTCTGAGACTGCACCAATTGGTCACAGAAGTCCTACAGAGGGTCAAAGATGTCCATCCAGCTCCACAAACCGAGAGAGGGAACCCTCAGAAATGACACCTTCTGCTGGTAGGAGAACTGTCAGACATTTCATGTTCCTCCTTTTCATCAGAGCTTTCGAAAGACTGAAGAAAAGCTTTAAAAAGGTTCAGAATGGTGACAGAATCCTGGACACGGTGTACTCACTAACAGACTTGGTGCTGTACAAATTTACGAGTCCAGAATCGTTGAGAGTCCTACAAAATAACATAGATGACATTAACAAGGCCTTGATTTACAGGCTTTTTAAAAAGTACGGCTCTCCAAGAAAACTATTGACGGCTGCGCTTAAACAGGATTCCTCGTTTGGGAAAAGCCTTCTCAAACATTTAAAACTTGTTATCGATATCTACCTTCCACCAAAGAAAACCAAAGTTGGAAGCTGTTTTTCAGCAGTGAAAAAAGCTTTTATGAAGCTCTTCTGCTGTAAAAGCACAGAAAATAAGGACCTGTATGAACAAAGATATAAGAGTTGGTCATCGAGCTCTGAAACCTCACAGGAATCATCAGAAATTACACCTTATGTTGCTGAGGAAATCCTCACAGATTTCATTTTCCTCCTGTTCCTGAGGGCCTTTGAGAAGTCCCAAAAATTCATAATAAGGGCTCAGAATGGGAAGAAAATCTTGGGAGCCATGGATTCTCTAATAGACTTGATGATGCGTAAAGTGACAAGCGCAGAATCCTTGAGAGTCCTTGATAAATACATGGACAGTATTAACAAGGCCATCAGTAACAGGCTCTTCAACAAGTTTGGATCTCCACATGAGCTTTTAAACGCTGCGCTTACAGAAAATTCATCTTTCGTCGACACTCTCGTGAAACAGCTGGAAATCGTTCTGGTTGCTTATAGTCCTCCAAAGAACTCCAGAATTGCAGTGTTTTTCTCAGCAGTGGGAAAAGCTTTCAGGCAGCCCTTCAGCTGCTGCTGTTAGGGCTAAATGACCATGTTGCCATGCTTCTTAAAGCATATAATATTAACAAATATAAATATATAAAAAAATATATAAAAAAAATATTTAAAAAAAAATAAAAATCAAATAAAAATCCAAATTAACTATATATTCAGAGTTTTTGTTGTGTTTTATTGTGCTGTCAAATGTGAAAAAAGTGTTGCATTTGTGCTTCTGTTTTGGAGCTAGCTTGGTTAGATGCTCGCTAATTAGACTCACAGGGTCTTTGCGGCCTCTGTACAACCTACGGAAGTGTCCGACCTCATGTCTGCATTTATGCTTGTGTAGCTGGATTGTGTGTGTTAATTTCCTTGTGGTGGTGTGCAGGTGTTTTATATGCGGTGCAGGCTGGGACTTCTTTTTTGGTCCTCGCTCTTTGTGCTCAGTTTTTTGGCTGCAAACATATTTGTCCCTGTTTTTTTTCACTTTCTTCATTCCTTCACGTCCATCCTGATAGTTTCAACAGTCTCCTACCAGGAATTTGCTGACAGTTGTGAGTCCTTATATACTGATGCTTTGATTATTATTCCTGATTGCTATTCTCTCACTGATAAAGTAGCCGGAAATGGACAAGGACTAAACAGGTTAATCACAACGCTTTGGGCTGCGTGGACCCGACCAGTAGTCCCGTATCTCCAGATCCGCAGGCCAGGTTACCTGGTAGGATCAGAGCGGTTTCTGTAGCCGCTGCGCTTCTCAGCTGGACTTTGATGTTGCTGGTTTTTCCTGACTGAGAAATGTTCCGCACATTTTTCATCATCCACAACAAGACTTTCGATTCTATCTGTGCTCTTGTACTCAAAGAGCCTCCATACGGGACTCTGCCGCTTTCTCAGCAGACCGCAGCCATTACTTTGCGGACCAGCGCGGTGAGCGCACACACATGCACACGCATTCACACAGTTGTCCTATGGCGCTTCCAGCTTAAACTCGGAGAGCGGAAAAAATGATTTCATATCAATCCACAAGGCTTAAAAAACAAACAAACAAATAAGTAAATGAATTTCAGTTAGTTTTAGTTAGTTTTGTAAACTCACAATTCCTTTTAATTACAGTTTTTATTTATTGTAACCTTAGTTATGGCACGTATTTATTTTTGGTCACATTTAAATTGTGTGGTTTAGAATATAAATTTGTGTTGCATATTAAGTTTTGAAATATTCATGATTTTACCTAATTGAGTTTATTATATAATTAATTATCATTTGCCTCATCTTATAATTTAATGTGTAACATTTAAGTTAGTTATTATTGAACCTTGTGACAAGTAATTTTAGTTCCTACCTTGTACTGTTTACGGTGGGACTGTTTTTGGTGCAACATTGTTTTTTTTCTGTGTGGTGTGCGTTGGAGTGACAACAGAGTAAAAGTTGAGTTCACACTGTCCTGCCGAGTTGGTGATTATTATAGAAGATCATTTTTAAGATCAATTGTAACCCGCCATACACCCACTGCCAGAGAAGGAGAGAGACCAGAGAACGCTACCTCAACCAGAAATCAGGGTTACATTATTTTAGTTAACGACAATGTTTTTTCAATTTCAGTTTTCGTTATTTCGTTCATTTTCGTTAACTATAATAACCCTGGCTGTGGCAGGCAGGAAGAGGACTCCAGGCCTGGATGACCTCTAATTTCCTGCTTCTAAATTCAGATCAAACTGAAGTTCTTGTACTCGGCTCCACACAGGGGCGGAGCTTCTGGAGGGGCTGGGAGGGCGGCACGCCCCCGGCCCGGGGCTAGAGGGGGCCCGGATGGGAGAGAGGAGAGGACAATAAGATTTCAGGTAGCCAGGCCTCTGTCACGTCCGAGGTGAGGTGGAGAAGGAGGGCCCTGTCTTGATTATATCGCAATATGCATGGCTCAGTGTGCACAGTATACAACCCACTATACATCACCCATCATTCATGTTTTACACGAGGGTTTTAAAGGTTGCCACAGTCAGGACTGAGTCATGGTTGCTCAAAACTTTACAAGACCGACTGACTTTAGTGATGTAGTAGGTGTAAAATATTGAATAAGATGTTGGGCTGCATGACTGGCTTTATTTTCACTCTAAAGGCCGTTTCACACCGGACGCGCTGCGTTTTTGCGAATGAATCGCCCTCATAAAACGCACTGTGAAAGAAAGGAAGTCGACATCAAACGATGATGTAATGACGTTGTGATGTTTCTAAACAAGAGAAGGAAGAAACAGATTCTGGGTTCATCCAGCTCATAAGAAAGCAGCAGCAGCAGGGAGAGTTTCATGGTTTGATCCAGGAGTTGAAGCTGCATCGCGGCCGCTTTGGCGCATACTTCAGGATGTCAGTGGGCAGTTGTTATTGGCAGAGTTGGGATCATATGTGAGGAGGCAGAGAATAATTTCAGAGAGCCGACTGGATTAGAACAGCGTGTAGCTGTGTGTCTGAGGTCAAATAGTATGAGTTTACTGTTCCCAGCTGTATATTCAGTACATCGGTGCGCGTTTTGAGCTATGAACTCGCATGTTGCTAAATGCAGCGCTCTGATTGGTCAGATCTGTTTGTGCGTCCGGTGCGTAAAGGACCGGACGCATAAATTCTGTGCGAATGTTTCGTGCGTTAAAAACATTTTTCGGACTCGCCTGTTCTTAATGCAGCCGTTCACACCAACCTCGTCATTTCACAGGACGAATTTGCAGCATTTATTTTTCGGTTCAAGTTCGATTTTTCTGAACAAACAGGTCTGACCAATCAGAGCGCTGCATTTAGCAGCATGTGAGGTCATAGCTCAAAACGCGCACCAATGTACTGAATATACAGTGATGTGGGACAATAAAATCATAATATTTTCCCTCAGACACACAGCTACACGCTGCTCCGGGTCAGTCGGCTCTCTGACATTATCCTCTGCCTCCTCACATGTGATCCCAACTCTGCCAACAAGAGCTCAAACTGTCCCACTGACATCCAGAAATATGCGCGAAAGCATCCGTGACGCAGCTTCAACTCCTGGATCAAGCCATGAAACTCTCCCTGCTGCTGCTTTCTTATGAGCTGGATGAACACATAAACTCTCTTTCTTCCTTCTCTTGTTTAGAAACATCAGGGCCTCATTACATCATTGCTTGATGTCGACTTCCTTTCTTTCCCAGTGCGTTTAATGAGGGCGATTTATTCGCAAAAACAGCGCGTCCGGTGTGTATGTAGGTTACACGACAAGTTCACATCCGAAAGATTCGGAATTTCATGTCGTTTTTACGCAACGCACCCGGTGTGAAACGGCCTTAAAGGCCTTAAGTGGAGCGTTTTTACGGACCAAGCTAAGATGAGTGGCATTTCATAACATACACATTCCCGCTGTTCTGGGCATGTGTATGTTGTAAAATGATGTTTATTATTTGGGTATAAAGGGCCCGGTCATTTGCCCCGCCCCCGGCCCGGCTCTGATTTGTTCCGCTAGTGGCTCCACAAATCTTACAAACATGGTGTCAAACCAGATACTTACTCTGGATTGCATTACTTTGGCCTCCAGTAACACTGTGAGAAATCTTGGAGTCATTTTTGACCAGGATATGTCCTTCAATGCACATATTACTCTTGCTTAATTCTGCCTGCTTCTGTGTGTCTGTATCTGGGTCCTCATCTCCACAACACACCTAATGAAATGCTGGAGTTTATGGACTTTTTGTTGGAGCCAGCTTTGCACTCTGAATCAAATTGCCAACAAATGCTGGAAATGTGATGCATTATAATTACTATCATCACACTCCCTAGTGTGGTCACTGTGACTGATGATTGCAACAGTGATGTCAGAGGTCAGGCGGTGTTTAGCTGTATCCAGTGTACCAATCTGAGTGTCCTTGATGACTGCTTAAACAAACCAGATACAAATCGATACTCAAACACAGACGTTGTGAAATCCTCTGCTGACGGAAAACCCAGAAAACTCTGAACTGTGCACAGAAAAAACTTTTTTTTTAAGATATTGTACTCAATGCTACAAATCTTAGAAACATGGTGTCTAACCAGATACTTACTCTGGATGTCTCTGGAGCTTGAAAAAAAAGGTAACTGGACTTCTTTAAGTTTCTAGAAGACCTTTCACATCTCATCCGAAAGATTTCTTCAGTTCTCAAACCAAAAGGTTTGGATGGCATTACTTTGGCCTCCGGTAACACTGTGAGGAAGTCATTTTTGACCAGCATATGTCCTTCAATGCACATTAACGAAATATGTATGACTGCTTTTTTGCATTTGCGCAATATTTCTAAAATTAGAAACATCTGGTCTGCTGGTTGCAGCAGATGACCCCCCCCTCCCTGAGCCTGGTTCTGCTGGAGGTTTCTTCCTGCTCAAAGGGTGTTTTTCCTTCCCACTGTCACCGAGTGCTGCTCATAGGGGGTCGTTTTGATTGTTGGGTTTTCTCTCTAATTATTTTAGGGTCATTACCTTACAATATAAAGCGCATTGAGGTGTAAATATAATTGAATACCAGTATAGATATCCAGCATGAGGCGTGATGTGTTCCTTTTCAGAGTTTTTTGAGCACTGTATTTTCCTCCTTTAGAAATGCTTTCTGGGCTCACAGGTCAGGATGGTACAAAACAAGGACCCATATTCTCCAGGTGTGACTGCTTCCTGTTTAAGTTTGGAAGAAGAAGATATGAACCATATTCATTTTTTAAATTGTGGTTCTTTATTGTAAAAATGTAATCATGTTCCCTTATTGTACTGAAACAAAGATGTGACAGGCAAACAGAGTTTTAGCTGACTGAGCGACTTCCTGTCTTTGAGCAGATGTACGGCAGGTTGAACTTCCTGGTGGGCTACACAGGTCATGAGGTTTACAAGGAGATGCTGAAGCTAACCGACAGCTCCTGGGTGAACACTACCACCTCGCCGTCTGGCTCTGGTGAAATCGTCATGTCGCAGGAGAACAGGATGTGAGTTCATCGCATGCCGTCAGCATCTGTTATCATTTGAATGTGACCTCCAGATGCAGGTGTGCGTAAATGAGTCGATCACATGACTGCAGCAATATGCTAGTACTGGTAAGCTTCAGCAGAGGGCAGCATGGAGCAGTCTCTGAGGACCGGATACACACAGACATACATACGTAGACGCTGCATTGAGCAGGGCGGCCGTTGCTGTGATTCGTCAGTGCATCCGCCGTATTGGATGTGGCAGATCTGTAAACTAATACAAGTGAATGGACTGAACTTCATAAAACTCAGTCCCGTCGCCAGATCTTAGTCTTGAGGGGGGCTTATGAAATCCAACAGGGGGGCACCACTATTATTAGCTTGATTAGTGATTTGGCTTGGGTGGGTGGGCGGGCCAGGGCGGGCCCAAGCGTATCAGTGGGCGGGCACGGCCCCCTAGGGCCCGCCCATAGCGACGGGTCTGATAAAACTCCTTTCTTATAGTTAATGCATCTCATTCATAACCAGATCCTGACATGTAGAAATAACATCTGCAAGTTTATGGGTTTAATAAAGCATTTTTATATTCAGTAATTTTCATCAATTTTAAATATTATTAATGACAATCTTTAAGGCAAAAAAAAATTAACAAAGTTAACAAATTAAAATAAGAAACTGCAATAGACTCTGATCTACTTCATTTTCTGTTAGCAGACAAACTAAAATTATAGATCCATGTTTTATTGCATACAATAAATTTTTATGGTTAAAATGGTAAAACAAAAAAAAAAGTGAGCTATTTCCAACTTTTGTAAAGTTCTTTTAAAATTAAATGTGTTATTATTACACAAAAACAAGAAGAACATGAAGCCCAAATGCAGCAACAGAGTGAGGAGCAGACAGCAGCAAACAGAAGGTCTGAAGATCACTGAGGCTTTGTTTGTATCAGAGTCGTTAGTTCAGGGTCATGTAGTTACGTAGGACTGACTTCAGTGTTTGGAGGCTGGTTTCACCGTGGGGCTACAGAGTATCACTGCAACCTCTGCACATTCTGTTTTGAAAATGTCATAATGGCCAAATATGATTAAAAATAACTGTTCACTCTTACCTGTGAAAGGTAAGCCCAGGTGATCTAGTTTCTACTGTAAAAGGGTTCAAACAGCTCCACGCAGCACCACAGTGATGCACCTCTTGCCACATCCAATATGGCGCATGATTCAGTGGTGTCTATGTATACACGTCTATGCGAATACAGCTATAGGCCAGCATGAACCCTGATGTGAGCTCACCTGTTCTCCTCTGCTGGTTTTCTCAGGAATGGAACCTGCCTTGCTTCAGAGGCAAACATGACCATCGAAGGAAACACTGCCAGGGTCGAAGGTCAGTTTCCTAATCTCACGTGACACGTGAAGGAATTTTAAATAATATGAAGAGTGTGTGTGCGTGCTGTTGCTGTTTAAGCCTTTAGGTTTCTGCGTGTTCGTTTCTCGAACAGGAATGACAAACAAAACAAACAGAATAAGGAGTCCAAATATTAAATTTAATAAAGCCATTTTCAAACAGTTTACAGATTAATCCGGGTCAGAACTGCATACCATACTCGTGTGAGATGGCATGAAGTACTGGCACTTTCTAATTCAAGTTAGTTTCATATAGTCAGAGCATATCAGTCTTGATTACATCATTTACAAAACAGAATGTGGAAAACAGAGAATTTCAACAACAGGGTGACCTCGAAGTCTCCATTTCTATCATTGTGTAGTCTCCATCAGTGTGGCTCAGTGTACAGTCAGAACACAAAGTTCATGATGACACAGAACATTATAAGCTTCTGTATTTTTAATCAGTTAAGTTATTTTCCAGACAGATTTCTCAGGGAAGTAAACGTACGTAAGTAAATGTATGTGGCATATACTATGAATATCCCAACAATCCCCCTTTTGACCTTAGACATTTCTAAGGTCAACTTCACCAGCCTGACCTCGGGTGGTCAGCCAGGACTGTATTGATGTTAAAACCCAGAAGAGAATTCCTGGAAAACTAATCTTATACTATTGTGAATTTAGCAAAAAATTAGACAGAGTTTAATAGTGTCATATTTGTAATGGATGTACCTGCTTTCTATACTTTCTTATGGCCTGAAAAACAAAAAGAAAACAAGCATTAGTGTTTCATGTGTCAATGTTGTTCAGTGAAGTGGATTAGCATTTAGATTTAATCAGTCCAAAGTAAATTCTGCATATAAATTGGCCCACATGACAAACAGTAACATGAAACAGTCACTATCTAATAATTTTCCTCAAATTCATTAAAAATTGTGGATTGCATCCCTTCAGGATCAAATTCAGTTCCATGATGAAAATCTTACTGCAAACATAAAGAAATGATCACTGATCAGTGCACAGGTCATAGTTATATATGCAGCCTTCTTTCAGCCTTCAGCACAGCTGTTCATATTCACCAAAGCCACGGATGTTCAGACCACAGTAATCAGCACTCGTCCCTCAGATGCATCCCTGCACCTCTTTAGACACAGCTGTTCACATCTGGCTGTCATCCTGGTTAGTTTCCTGTTAAAGGCCCATAATGTCTCAGGTATGATCTCAGGTACCTGTGGAAAAAGTCCAGTGAAGAAAGTTCCAATTTCTCCCTGTCAGTTAAACAAAATACCTGCAGGTCTGTGGGTCAATAATTAAATTTGCACAAACTAAGACAGGAAACTAAGACAGGACATCAAAATGCCCATAAATATATTTGCCGGGGATTAAGGCTCCCTTAATCTCAGGTGTGTAGTTCTTTCTTCTTCTTTTAGCAGGGCTGTCAAACTCAATCAAAGGACGGGCCAAAACTGAAGACACAGTCTGAGTCGAGGGCCGAACAGGATTAAAAGTAATAATTTTAGTTAGTCATATGAATTTAAATGGCCAGAAAACAGCAACTTTTTCCTCAACACATTAAATAAAATATAAAATTATATTTTTCTTGAAAAATAACAGGAAAGGAAAATTGAGAATATTTTAAGCTGATGAAAATTAGCAAAATTTTCCAGGTAAAAACTGTGATGTGAATTTCTGCACTTCACAGTCGGAAAAACGCGCAGTGTGTCCAGCTTTTCAGCACAAAGCGCAGCTGCAAACACAGCGCCGGAGACCTGCTCTGAATCACGCGTGGAATCACGCGGTCCTGTCCCTGGAGCTGCAGGTCTCAGATGCTTCGTTATGTCGCAGAGAAAAGCCGACTCTCACAGCCACCATCATCCCGGAGCCCCGCTGAGTCTTTTCCTTTACTGTTCATGAACTGACAGATTTCCTCAGGCAGCCCATCGCACCTGTGTTTAAGGCAAATTCAGAAGCTATTTCCTCTGAAACTGCTGAGATTTAAACCTTTGCCTCTTAGAAAGGTCATTGTCTGTGTTACGGTGTTTATGTTTCCTGCTGTGTGACGCAGTGATGCACCGTCAGCTCACCTGTGCAGGTCTCCCTCTGCATCTCCCGCATCAGTCCCACCAATCCGCTCTTTTCCCCGAACTTCGCAGGCGGGAAAAGAGACAGACGCTTTACCTCTGATGTCAGCGATCAGGTCCTCTGCCTCCCACCTGTTTGGAAAATCTTTTTTCCACTTTTCATTTGGCCATTTCTGGCGGTCAGGCAGCTGAAACGTCACTGTAAAAAGTGCTGACCGATGTTTTTACAACAACTGGGAAAACAGGTTGGTCTTGGCCTGCGTCGCTACTGTTGCAGTGCATTGTGGGATTTGTAGTACAAGTGGTGGGAGCGCTATTTACCCAACAGCCATTAATAATAGCCATATGAAATCATCTTGCCTGGGCCACATGCGGCCCGCGGGCCTTGAGTGTGACACGTGCCTTAAAGTTTTAAGTTTCTCTTTAATCATAATCAGTCACTTAGTTTAAATTTTATTCTCCTTTCATTACTTCTCTTTAATTAGCGGTCAGTGATGGTGTAGTTACCTTGAAAAAGTAGTCCGACTACTGATTACTGATTACTCCTTTAAAAAAGTAACTTACTTACTTTACTGATTACTGAATTTTAGAAGTAACTAAGTTAGATTACAAGTTACTTTATTAGTTACTTTCAACAGCTGTGCCAAAAAGTGATCATCTGTCATAAAGTGATTCAGATGTTTGAGTGTGTTTTTATGTGTAATGTCTTTGCTTATATTGGTAAACAGAGTGCAGTCAGCATGATTTATGAAGGGCTTATATATAAAATGCAGAAATAACCTGTTTTGCAACCATCTTTAGGAGTCTGTGTTATTGTACCTACATTATAATCAATCCAGAGCTTTTTGGTCCCTTCAAATATCTTTATAGATCTGTGATGTTCTATTTGTTGTGATTTCTGCAGCTTTCTGAGACAGATTTCTGTTTCAAAAAGACATTTTTAATGTCAGTTTTTACCTTAAAAAAAAAACAAAAAACAAATATATAAAAGTCACTTTGCCAAAAACTGAGTGCAGCTTCTACCTTGTGATAGAAATGCTGTCTCTCAGTCAAAATGACCTGATATCATTCATGAGAGATATGTTTGATATATGCTTCACAGATTATAGGTCAACAAGTCATTTACAGCCGTTTAAATAGGGAATTTTTTTTTTTTTTTGGCAAATAAAGAAAATTATTGTTTGGCAGACGATCACTTTTTGGCACAACACCAGCCTCTACTACATACAGTAGCAGAGGGCTTTTCAACTTCTTCAGCTCCCCCCCACTTACTGGTTTGTACTGAAGTTTGTTGTTTGGGTGCTGGGGGGCTCCTGCATTAGCCGCAGCCCTGCTTCGCTCCACCTGTTGCGACTCGCTCTGTAAGTGTGACTGCGCCGTGACTCCAGATGTTTCCTCATATTTGATGTAGTGTTTTTGAAGCTAGACACCACTTTGTCACAGCACAGAGTGCACAACTAACCTTGATACTCTCATCTTTAGCTGACACAGACTCACAATAGTTCCTGTATTTCAGCTAGAAAACACACATCTCTCTCCTCTCTCCATTGTTTACATTGTGTGTCTGTGCTGTTATTGTCCTCATGATGAAAACGGGACTTAACTGTCGCGTCTGCCGGACGTCACTCCCCGAGACGCAAGAAGAAAGCAAAAATATATCTTTGTATTGAGGAAAGTGACAAAGATAGTAACGCACAGTGACTTGGATAAGTTACTGTAATCTGATTACTGGACTGCAAATAGTAACGCGTTAGATTACTCGTTACTGAGAAAAAGTAGTCAGATTAGAGTAACGTGTTACTAAGTAGCGCGTTAATGACATCACTGTCAGCGGTGATGTTTTAGGCGTTTGATGTCTCACATTCATTCCCTCATTGATTCATAACTTTTTTGATTTCAGTCACGTTCCATCTTCTTAAAGTTGTTTTGAGCATTTTTGGTTGTTTCTTTAGTTGTCTCTTGTATTTGTCTCTTTTATAATTTTATCCCAGAGTTGAAGGTACGCTTCCTGATCAGATGTAGATCACTGTTATTAAACTGAATTTCTGGCTTTGTTTCTGTTCCCAGTGACCAACGCCGTGTCTTCATTCCACTTGCTGCCCAGCTGTGATGGCTGTCTGGTTTTCATGATCAACAGCACAACCAGAAACATCAAACATCTGCTGAAGTTAATGAGGCTCAACCTGGATGTCGGCGATGTGATCGATTCTCGTTCTGTTTATCTTCTGTGTAGGACAAAAATCTGCCACAGACATGAAATATCTCTTTTGACATCCAAAACATTTGTCCATTTAACTGTTTCTGTTTGCAGCCAAAGAGTCGGCCCTGAAGGAGTCGGAGCTGGAACATTTCAAGCAGCAGGCGAGCTGTTTGGGCTTCTCAGGAGATCCGGATTTCATCTACAACCCTGAGAAAAGTGCTTCACTTTAACTGCTTGCAGCTCAATCAGAGAAATCATCTGAGCTGTGCATTCACACTGAACTGATGTGTCTGTCTCTCTCTGCAGGTTTCTGTGCTAAAGGTGAAGGCATCAAGATCTCCATGTAGGGAACTCACCTGCCATCAGAAACCAAAACATCACCTGAGGAAATAAAAAGATTAAATATTTGCCTGTGTCTTTTATTCTGGGTGTTTTAATGTGATAAAATAGTTCAACACCATATTCTGCAGACTGCAGGAAATCACCACAATAAAATTTTAATTTAAAGATGAATTTGGGTTTGTGTTAGGTCTCAGAACTCAACTCTTTGGTCTTTCATTCAAAGGAATTCTAATATTCAATTCAATTTTATTTATACACCTTTATATTGTAAGGTAAAGACCCTACAGTAATACAGTCAAAACGACCCCCTATGAGCAGCACTTGGTGACAGTGGGAAGGAAAAACTCCCTTTAACAGGAAGAAACCTCCATCAGAACCAGGCTCAGGGAGGGGGGGTCATCTGCTGAGAGGGGGAGAGAGACAGGGATTAATAATAACTAATGATTAAATGCAGAGTAAACAGAGTAAAAAAAGGTGAATGAAAAGAAACATTCTTTATGGGAAGCAGCCTAGGCCTATAGCAGCATATCTAAGGGAGGGTTCAGGGTCACCTGATCCAGCCCTAACTATAAGCTTGATCATAAAGGAAAGTTTTAATCCTAATCTTAAAAATAGAGAGGGTGTCTGTCTCCTGAATCCAAGCTGGGAGCTGGTTCCACAGAAGAGGGGCCTGAAAGCTGAAGGCTCTGCCTCCCATTCTACTCTTAAGTATCCGAGGAACCACAAGTAAGCCAGCAGTCTGAGAGCGAAGTGCTCTGTTGGGGTGATATGGTACTATGAGGTCTTTGAGATAAGATGGGGCCAGATTATTCAAGACCTTGTAGGTGATGTATGTCACATACAATAAATGGCTCCAAAAAACATATGCATGTGCCTTTGAATGCACGAAAGCCTATCCCAGCTGTGTCATAGGGCGAAAGGCAGGGTACACCTATACAGGTCACCAGCCTGTAACAGGGCCAACACAGAGAGACAGACAACCATTCACACTCACATTCACACCTATGGGCAATTTAGAATCACCAGTTAGCCTAACCCCATTAAGTGCATGTGTTTGGACTGTGGGAGGAAACCCACGCAGACGGGAGAACATGCAAACTCCACACAGAGAGACCCGGGCCAAGGTGGAATTGAACCCAGGCCTTCTAGCTGTGAGGTGTAGTGCTAACCACCACATCACCGTGCTGAATACAAATACATACAGAAGCAATTTTTTTTCTCATTCATTACTTAATAAATGCATTTACCAATCTTTAACATTGTTTGATGCATTTATAGGCATGGTCATGTATTTAACATGCCATTCAGTGTTTGGATAAACAGCTAAGAAAATGGGTGGATCTATGCTGGTCAAACAAAAATTAAAGGAACACTTTAAAAACACATCAGAGCTCCATGGGGAAAAAATCATGATGATATTTACACTGATATGGACTGGGTAATGTGTTAGGAATGAAAGGATGCCACACCGATGGCGTCCTGCGGGATCTCCTCCCCGATCTAGACGAGGGCATCGCTGAGCTCCTGGACAGTTTGAGGTACAACCTGGCAGTGTCGGATGTATCGAAATATCCCAGAGGGGTTCTATTGGACACCACACCAGGAGGAACCCAGGACCCACTGCACCAGCGTAGGGTCTGACAGTGGGCCCAAGGATTTCATCCTGATACCTGACGGCAGTCAGGGGGTCATTGCCCAGCCTTTAGAGGTCTGTGTATCCTTCCATGGATATGCCTCCCCAGACCATCACTGACCCACCACCAAACTGGTCATACTGACTGATGTTACAGGCAGCATAATGTTCTCCACGGTTTCTCCAGACCCTTTCAGGTCTGTCACATGTGCTTAGGGTAAACCTGCTGTCATCTGTGAAAAGCACAGGGTGCCAGTCCTGGTATTTTATGGCAAATGCGAGTCGGGCTCCACGGTGCCAGGCAGTGAGGACGTCAGGCCCCCAGACCACCCTCATGAAGTCTGTTTCTGATTGTTTGGTCAGAGACATTCATGCCAGGGGCTGCTGGAGGTCATTTTGTAGCTCCTGGAGGAGTTGAACTACCTGTGCAACCTCTGTAGGGACCAGGTATGACCTCATGCTACCAGCAGTGACACTGACCCTAGCCAAATGCAGAACTAATGAAAAACAGTCAGAAAAGATGAGGAGGGAAAAATGTGAGTGTCCTCCACCTGTAAAACCAAAACTATTGGAGCTGAAGCTGCTGGAGCTGTCCAAACTCAGCTGGTTGGAGCAGTTGTGTACAAGTAAAACCAAAGTTATGATCAGACATTTATGCTGTACTTTTTCCCAATAAAAAAGTAATATGGCAGTGTTTGGCCAAAAAGCCACCAAAGGCAGGCTCAGATGTAAATGCTGTCTCCAGGTGTACAACAGGAGGAGGGACACACCTGGAAATGTCAGGCCTGTGATGTCTGTGGGGGACAGGATATAACTTTGTTGTTGCTAAATTTGTACATACATTTTTGAAAATTACAACTTATATTTGTGTTTTAAGTTATAAACATTGTCCATTAAACTTGTTTGTGGTTTTCACAGTAAAAGAACATCTACTCAGATTTTATGTTTTTGTGTGATTTTAGGTCCAGTGTGTTAGTACAGTATGTCAAGATGAAAAAAATGACTGTACAGTCACACATGAGGTTTTTCTGAAACAATGATACCAAACAAGGTGAGGTGAACCGTTTTTAAGGTGAAATATAAAGGTAAAAGCAAAGGTAGATAACTGTATCTCAGACTTCAAAGGGTTAATCTGTATGAAGAACTTTGTAACTGTATTTTTAAAAGTGCCATTCAAAGAAAGTTATTATTATTATTATTATTATTATTAATATTATTATTACCACCTATCACGTGACTGCAGTCTTACTTCTGGACATTTCAGATTGTCGATACTTTTGCACTTTGTGTTTTATTGGAAATCATCTGTGTCGTCTTTTTGTGGACTTTTGGCATCTTTGTGTTTCTGCCTCTGAGCTGATCGTGTGAGTGCGAGCTCCCCGATCGGTCACTGACCCCATGATCACACAGACGCTTTGACCCCATGGGACCGGCGGTCAGGGCTGACCTCCTTCTGCAGATGTTCGGGGTCTGGGTTTTCATGTGGTCCATCTCTGACCGCAGCCTGTGTGTGAAGCCTTTCCTGTGGTTGAGTCCAGGCCTGTTTCTGCCAGTTACCTGAACGTGTTGCACACCTGATGTTTCTCTGAAGCTGAGCAGCACAGCTGGCAGAAAATAGCTTTATGTATGGAGAGATGCTAGAAAATACTTTAAGGCCACTTTCCTCCTGTTTGACTTCCTCCTCCCTTTCCTCTTTTTTCACTTTCTTCCTGTTTCACAGGTCATTTTAAAAAATTAAACAAAACGTCGAGTGTTTTAATATGACGCTTCATCCCCGCGGCCTTAATGCTGCTCACAGAGACGCACTTTAATAAGCGTGAGCGCACCGCCCACTCGTGTTACCGCGGTCCACAGATCCAACGCACCCTGCCGTATAGAAGGTGAGGGAGCGAAAAGGTGAGACCGGATGTGACGTTTTTAAAAAGAAGTGCGAAGACGGGAGCCGTGCGGATCAAGGTGAATAAATAAAGTTGTTGAACTGCGGCGGGGCGCGGTTGGTGTGCGGCCTCCTCGCATTGATTCGGCCCTGCGGTGTTCCTTCTCCGGCAGGGAGGTACGACCCGCCTTGGAGCAGGAAAAGTGCGTATTTTATTTTAATCGAGTGTTTCTTGCATGTTTCTGACAGGCCGAATTAATCAGCGTGTTGGCCCGACTGGGAGGGGCGGAGTGTGGCTGTCGGCTGTGCGCGTAGCGCCGCTCAGAAACCAACAAACGTTAAATTTCATCTTTTTCTGATCGCATTTGGTTGTCAGAGTGCTAGCTAGCTCATGCTAAGCTAACACTGTGTGTAACATTTTTACTGTCCGTGTTGAAGCGGCCTGCCAGCTCCGCTAGGGTTCCGTTTAGTTGTGTGTTATCTGCGTGTCGTGCCGGAGCTTCACAAGCTGCTGGACTCAAACATTAACGCAGTTTTCCAACATGAAAAAGTTTAAAGCTAGCCAGGTGGCTAACGTAAACGACTGAGGTTGAGCGGATATGACGCAGCGGTGGGCGGGGTCTGAGAGCTGACGGAGACGAATGTAAACAGGTAGCACGCCCGTTCACCTGCCAGCGTCGGCGCTCTCCGCAGACCCGTTCTGGTAAGCTGCGACTCTTTCGGGAGGACTGTCCTCGGTGTGAGCGCGGAGGCCGGGGCCGTGCGTGAGGCACCCCGGCCTAACTGAGCTCCGTTAGCCGGGGGAGCTACCATCAGCGGCAGAAAGCTGCGGAGCGCCGCGGGTTCGGCAGCTTTCAGCCGGCTTTCCGCTGAGCTGATGATCGCTGTGCAGCGCTGCTGCCAGCCGGGGGTGCACGCGCTCAGGCCACACCTCTGTCCGCCGAGCTGCGCGCACCTGAATGAGGAGCATCATGGGAAACTTGAACGAACACTTGTTTAACTGCCTGATGAACGCCCACCGCGCCTGCGCACTGAAGAGCTTACTATCGCTGGACGTGAGCCAGCCGGCTCTGAGCACAGGTGTGGTCACCTGAGAGCCTCAGAGCGCAGGTGCGCGGTGCAGGGTCCGCAGCAGAGCTCCGGGTTTGGGTAATGCTAATACTACAGCAAGCACATCAGTGACCTTTAACCTGTGTGTTTTTGGTCAGACGGTGATGAAACGTATACACTAAAATACAGCCCTGCCCTCAGAGGAGGAAGCAGTTTGACTTTATTAACTTTCTGTAACCCTGAGGTAAAGGCTTCTGTGCTTACATTAAAATCTCACTGCCTCCTAATCACTGTAATTTATTCTTATTAATGTAGTCAGGATCATTGTTTATCTTATCAAACATGTTCAATAAAGAGCTGCTGTTTACAATATGAAGTACAGACAGTGGCAGGTGGCCTGCAGGGGTCGACCTCCAGCGGTTCAGAGCCGACTCTGACCCGACTCCTGGGTCAGACCATCAGACTGCTGTTTGATGAAAAGCTGTGAAAGCTTCTGAATTATTCTTTTTTGTTAAAACGGTACATTTTGGAAACGTGGCAGCTTCCTGGCTTTAACCATGGCTGCAGGGCGCTCTCTGAGCCGAGGACAGCAGCGTTTCAGTTATGTTTCTGCGGCTGTTTCACCACGAGTGCACGTTATTAAACTGTGAGTCATCAGCCTGAACGGAAGAGCTTAAAGTCGTCTGTCTGGCCGTCTTCGTCGGTTCTTGTGTGCCGCTCTCTCCTCCCTGATGTGGCTTCCTTCAGGCTTTCCCGCGGGGCGGTTGCTGCTCTTGCTCTGATGCCGTCTGTCTCCCTCAATGATTCTCTGCTGAATTGTGAATTCTGTGTTTTTTCACAGTCAAAGCCAGAAGCTCAGATCTGACAGCTCAGGTGGAGGCACGCTCGATCAGCAGGAGAGCTGCCTTATTACAAACGGAGCCTCTGTGACCCGTCACACATCACCACTATGTTTTTCTGTGCCAGTATTACACTGTTAGATTCAGGCATGAGTCTAAGACCACTGATCTTTCTGAGTCCTGTTAGTTTGACGGATGTCTCAGTGTTGTAGATCAGATCTGAGAGCACATGAATGTGACCTGTGGTGTTACAGAGCTGTGTGGCTGCACTTGCGTTCACTGTTTGACTAAAAATCAGAAGCATTGAAATCCATCAGCTCACTTTAAAAATATCCTGCATGCGTGTTGTATGGTGGCTCCTCTGCACGCTGAAAATAAATAGACCCGATAAAATAACTGAGCATGGCACAGATTCCCCAGCTATGCACCACAGCTGAGCCCTCTCTGCTGTTAAAAAGCTGCTGCAGGGTCAGTTTGGGACTGAAATGTGCCATCACTCTACACCACAGAGCGTTAGTAAATCTGAGTCCCAAAATGAAAGGTGTGGACACAGCAGGTATTTTGGTAGCTGGCTTTGTTCTGCATGTATTTGTAGGAATAATTATAGAAAGGTGATTTACTGAGGTTTGCAGCATGTAGCTTAAATTTAAGGCTGAAAAAAGGCATGTTGTGGTTGTGGGTGTGTTCATTTATTTGGACTGAGAGGGCACATGTTACCAGAGTGTAACTGTGACCGAGTCCCTCTCTGCTCCTCAGTAATAATACCAGGATTTTACTGAACTCAGGGACGGCTCGGGCTCTGACAGCCAGTCACGCTCATGGTGCAGGTCAGCTGCTCCACACAGAGCTCAGTTTGTGATGGTGCAGCGCTCCTCTGGATAAACCCTGAGCTCCACCTGAGTCTCCATCCTCAGGACCTCACAGTCCCAGCAGCTTCCATCTGCAGAGTCCTCCTGATATCAGAAACATGTTGGTCCTCCTTCAGCCTCCTCTCAGGGATCTGAGCTGTCTCATAAAACCTGAACTTACACCAGATCGTTTTTGTGGGGACATCGCTCGCTCCCTCATGGGCTGTGCACTGTTAATCACCCAAACAACCTCACCCTCCCTTGCGTGCATTTTTGTGAAAGCATCATTACTCAAACGTCAGGATAACCTCCTGGTAGTGCTCTCACTGCAGACTCGGGGAGCAGTGATAATGGGAGTGCATTCATTTTCAGCCTGCCACACTTTATATTCATACATTTTAAATTTGCTCAGGGGATTTCTAATTCTAACAGAACCACAATGTTGAACCTTTCTGTAAAACACTGACATACATGTTTGCTCTCAGTAAATACAGTAGAGGTTGTGCACACCGAACAAGCTGCTCTGCTTGAACAAAAATGTCCAATTTAGATTAATCACTCCATAAAACCCGTTGTTAGCGGCCTCTTTTGAATGATTCATAGTTCATTGTTAAGTGGCATAACATCATAGTTCTTACATAGCACTTTTCTACTCTGAGCACTCATACAACACATTTACCTCATTCATACAAACACTTCCAGGATTAACTATTCAAAGTGCTTTTCATTATCTAACATTCACACTCCAACAGAGAGCAACTTGGGGTTAAGTATCTTGCCCAAGGATAAATTGGCATGCAGCCTGGCCTAGCCAGGAATCAAACCGCTGACCTTCTGATCAGTGGGTGACCCGCTCCACGTCCTGAGCTACAGCCACCCCCAAAACAACATTGTTCTTCAGGTACAAGGACTAGACTGACAGTGAATATGAAAGCAGCCAAAATCCAAAGAACAACAACTGGGACGCCCAGCAACTGGGAACTGTTTGGGAAAGTTTTAAAAGGGTTGGATGACCTCACTTCCTGCTTCTAAATTTAGATAAAACTGAAATATCTTGTAAATATCTTAGAAACATGGTGTCTAACCAGATACTTACTCTGGATGGCATTACTTTGGCCTCCAGTAACACTGAGAAATCTTGGAGTCATTTTTGACCAGGATATGTCCTTCAATGCACATATTAAACAAATATGTAGGACCGCTTTTTTGCATTTGCGCAATATTTCTAAAATTAGAAACATCCTTTCTCAGAGTAATGCTGAAAAACTAATTCATGCATTTATTACTTCTAGGCTGGACTATTGTAATTCATTATTATCAGGCTGTCCTAAAAGCTCCCTGAAAAGCCTTCAGCTGATCCAAAATGCTGCAGCTAGAGTACTGACAGGGACTAGAAAGAGAGAGCAGATTTCTCCCATATTGGCTTCTCTTCATTGGCTCCCTGTTAAATCTAGAATAGAATTTAAAATCCTTCTCCTCACATACAAGGTCTTGAATAGTCAGGCCCCATCTTATCTCAAAGATATACCCCACTCTGCATTTAATCATTAGTTATTATTAATCTCTGTCTCTCTCCCCTCAGCCCCCTCTCAGCAGATGACCCCCCCTCCCTGAGCCTGGTTCTGATGGAGGTTTCTTCCTGCTAAAAGGGAGTTTTTCCCTCCCACTGTTGCCAAGTGCTGCTCATAGGGGGTCATTTTGTCTGTTGGGATTTCTCTGTATTATTGTAGAGTCCTTACCTTACAATATGAAGCACATTGAGACAACTGTTGTGATATCGGGCTATATAAATAAAATTGAATTGAACTCTTAATTTTCCCAGAATCTTTCAGTCATAAACTAAAACCCCAACAGCAGCTTTTTGACACTAAGAGATTAAAGTGACACCCCTCACTGCTTCTCTTCTTCTATCCTCAGATTTTCTGTTCATTCATCGACCTGAAGCTGGGCGTCATGTTCGCTCTCAGATAGAAGGGTGTGTTTGTTTTCTGACACCCTCGGCAGGTGGTGGGCAGATAAACCGCTCCCTATTGACGGTGTCCCCGCAGCCATGTTGGAGCGCCGCCTGCTGTGTTAAACCCCACCTGATGCCAAGGACGCATTTCTCTCATGACGGCTTCAGTTTGTTGATTCGTTTCTCTTCACGTGTTGTCATACGGAGTCGTGTTTGTGAAGCCGTCAGCTGATCATGGCGGAGTCCAGCTCGGAGCCGGCGGCCGCTGCTGCAGACCAGCTGATCAAACGCAGCTCGGAGGAGTCGACTCTCAGCTTAGAGAATTTCTCCAATGAACTCGCGCTAACCATAACGCCGGAGCCATCTCACCTCAGAGTACTGAGCAGCAACGGTGCCACTGACAGCCCTACGCTCGCCAACATCCAGATGGAGGAGGAGGAGGCCACACCCACACCGCCAGAGTCATCGCCAAGTCCATCATCTGAGAACGTGACTCTAACCATCGCCACCACCACAGAAGAAGTAGAGCTGTCAGCTCTGCTCAGAGCCCCTGAGGGAGGACTGGATCCAGATCCAGGTGAGGGGACAGACCAAGTACAGCGTTTCAGTCACGAATGGCTCGTTAAACAGTGACAGCTTTTGATTATTGGTTTGCGTTCTTAACTGGTACCTGTTGGTGCACTTGAGTCACCTACCAGTCCAGAAACGAATCAACTGATCTGAGGTGATTAAAGTGGCGTATTGACCCTGAAGACCCATGACGGGTTTCAGTAACTGAAGTTAAAAATCCACATTATGAATGTTTGATTTAAGCAGTGACGCTGATGACTCAGTCACTACAGGTGCCCCCTCGACACACTCTACAGCGCCCCCAGTGGCAAACAATTTAGAACATTTAAACAATTTGTTCTGTCTGTTCACCAGTAAGGTGCTATAAGAAAAGTCCATACCATAGGTGAAATTATGTTCAGTGTAGAGCCCAGCACCGAGTTATAGGGATCGACCTGTGAAAACCGCCAGATTATACCTCATTTGGTTGATCTCCCCTCGAGGTCGTCTCCTCGTGCACCTCTGGACCTTTTCTTCAAACTCTGAGCTTCTTTTAGATCACTTCTTGGTACTTCCTTTCCAAAGTTTTCTTTTTAAAAAAAAGAGGTTTCTATTTTGCCACATTTCCAAAATCATCCTCAGCCTTTCAGAAATATCCCCAATTTCCTGAAAAGTACCACTTTCCAGTCTCCATTTTGCAAATACTGTCCCCAATTTCCCCACTTTCAAAAAATGATTCCCACAGTCGAGCTGTTAATTAGGTCCCATCTAAAGACAATCCACGGCACTCTAATGATGCTTTATTATGTGTGCAGGTCTGGATTTGGACCTGGAGGAGAGCTCCTCAGTGGCGACGGCTGGTGGCTCAGATGACCAGCGGGAGTCCACAGACTCAGCGTCATTCTCCATCCCCAGTCTGGAGCTGTCAGATGGGGTCACAGGCACAGGAAACTCCCTGGACGTGGAGGACGGCCTGTCCTCATCCTACTCGGCTCTGGGTGTCGAGGGTCGCTCTCCGTCCACCGAGGTCCCCAGTCTGAAGGACGAGGCGGCGCTGGAAGCTGCTGGTGGGGTGTCCACATGTTCCTGAAACTGTCCTCACTTTCCAGTAAAAAAAAAGTGTTTGCTTTCCACAACCTGTCACCTGACCGCAGGTCTTCTTCTGTTGATGTAATTTGGGATGATGTAGTTTGTACTCAGTGATTTTGCACCTGATCATAATGGAGATAGCTTTAACTCTGATTTATGTTCAGCCATGTAAGTGCAGTCCTCTCCACAGGGGGCGCTGTTGCTGCTGTTGCCGCTGTTGCAGCTGCTACTCCTGCAGCTGCAGCTGCACCAGAGCCTGGACCGTCCATGCCAGCGTATTACCTGGTGAAGTGGATTACCTGGAAGGAGAAGAAGACGCCCATCATCACCCAGAGTGAGAACGGACCCTGCCCTCTGCTGGCCATCATGAACACACTCTTCCTTCGCTGGAAGGTAAAAATGTGGTGGATGTTTGGCCCCACCCCTCTGCAGCACAAACATCTAAGGACAGGTGTTTTTTTTTTTTTTTTTTTTTATTTAGCTGCAAAGACTTCCCAACATTCAGCATGTACACGCTGGGCCAAAAGCACAAATACAGGTACTGCAGAGTCTGCCTGGGAACTTTTTATTAGTTCTTCCGGCTGGCAGTGATCTGGTGCTTCCTGTTTGTGATGTCATGCTGGTAAGGGTTTCAGCTGCTTCGAATGGCCCCATGTTGACCAAACAGGCTGAAGCTCAGCTCAGAGAGAGCAGCAGTACAAAAACAGGCCGTTGATGAGCTCTCAGATTCCTGTCTGAGGGAGGTGTGTTCATTTTTATGATCGGATTTCTTCATCCTGCATCTTCACACAGAAGCTCAAATTTACGTCGAACTCAAATTAAAATAAACATAAACACATGAAGATCTAGAAGCATCTCTAAGCAGATTTTTGGCAGCTGAAAATTGAACGGGAATCGAGCCTTAGTACATTTTTTGGTACCCAGAGAGCTTCACAGTGTAAATCTGAATAACCTAAAGCGCTCAAACACAGTCAGATATGTCACCTGGTTCCACCTTTTTAGTTCCAAAAGCCCAACCCGTAAACGTCTGCTGAAGCAGCCTCGTCACAGTTTCAGCTGCACATGAGAAATGCAGCACCGACACCTACACGAACTCCGCCCACACATTTAACCAGGTTGATGAGGTCTTTGGTCAGGTCAGCATAAAGACCTGAGAAGGTGAATTTCACCTTCAGCTCATGAAATTATTATAACTCACATGTACACGTGGATAAACAGTTGGTATCCTTCCATTAAGGAAAGAAAAACCCACAATAGTCACTGAAATAACCTGAAACTGACAAAATGAATAATAAAATTTTACTGAAAATTAACTCATGAAAATCAGACAGTTTTTGGATTGTGGTTCAACAGAATTATTTTTAAAAACAAACTAATGAAACTGACGTGGACAAAAATGATGGGACTCCATCCAAAAAGTATCGCTTTCACTCTGTTCTCGTGTCAACGGGAAGCCGAAACGCAAACTGGGGCCTCAGTTACATTTTTCGTGTGTGTGTGTGTGTGTGTGTGTGTGTGTGTGTGTGTGTGTGTGTGTGTGTGTGTGTGTTCGTTCATTCAGGCCAAGCTCCCTGCTCAGACTGAAGTGGTCACCACCGAGGACCTGATGGCTCACCTGGGTAAGAGCAGATCGAATGAATGTGGGAAAACCCCACAAACAAGCAGCCATGCTGACATTTCAGTAAAACTCATCTGGGATACTTTTTTTTTTTTTAAAGGTTGGTTTAAAGAATAAATGTGAGGCATGAATGTGTTTTTGGTCACATGGATTGATGTCAGGAAGTTAAAATGGGACCACATGACCATAGCCTCAAGTTTGGTCCGATGATTGAAACCCAGAGATTAAAGTTGGAGCTCTGTAGGGTCTGAAATGTGAAGTAGACCCAGGTCAGGACGGACCGCTGGGTGCTCTGATGCTCCTCGCTGACGCTGTCTTGGTTGGTGTGTTGTTCAGGAGAGTGTGTGCTGACCGTCACTCCCAGAGAGAAGACTGACGGCATGGAGCTCAACTTCCAGCAGGTACCCAAAAAAAACACACAAACATCCACATTTTTGCTGTTTCAGACTCATTCTAACCTGAATCTCACAACAAGCTCACATTTCCAACCAATCAATAAAAGCATTTTATTGAGACACTTGGATTATAACATTTATATCATTTATTTCAAGAGGAGTATTTTCACATAGGTAATATTTATTTGATACTCCCAGTGAGGGGAAATGATTGTCTGCAAGCTGTGTTGTTTAGGCCTGTATCAGCAGGTCTGTGTTGGATGAGCGGGTTTTGTGTGCGCAGGTGGCCTTGCTAGTCAAACGCTCTTCATCACTGTGTGAGATGAAGATACTGAACATAAACTGGGCTGAGCTGCAGCTGATTGTGTGTTTGCAGAACATGAGCGATGCCATGGCAGTCCTCCCGAAGCTGTCCACAGGGCTAGATGTTAACGTTCGTTTCACTGGAGTCACGGACTTTGAATACACGCCCGAGTGCATCGTGTTCGACCTGCTGGACATCCCGCTGTACCACGGCTGGCTGGTCGACCCTCAGGTAACACCTGCGTGAAGTGTGTCAGGATTAATGCAGGACTGTGAAGATGCTCCTGACATCGTCATAGAAAGGTTTTCACAACAGGTCGGTGGTTCGATCCCCGGCTCCTCCGGTCTGCGTGTTGTGGTACCCTTGGGCAAAGTATCTCTCGATGCGTCCTTCAGAGTGAGTGTGTGGCTGAATGAGGTTTGCAGTACAAAGCTCGGTTAGAGTTAAAAAAAAAAAAAAAGCACTTTACAAGCACCGGTCCCTTTACCATTTTCATGGGTAATGTCAGGCTGCACCCTGCAGCTCCAACCTGAAAACATGCTGAGCAGCAAAATAACATTAAAAATGCTAAATGTAAAAAGGAGTAAGATATCAAAAATCTGTCAAAGGACCTAATATTTATAGAATGAAACAAAGTATGAATAAACTGACAAATACAAATAGATCATTTAAAAAATGTCCAGAGATGATGAACAAATGCTAAGAAAACAGTTGTCAAAATAGTAAGTATACAAAATGTCTTTAATGATCATGATCAAAAGGGATGAATGTTACTTAGATCAGTACCACGATCAAACACAAGGTGGGGCTATACACACACTGCAGTACCACGATCAAACACAAGGTGGGGCTATACACACACTGCAGTACCACGATCAAACACAAGGTGGGGCTATACACACACTGCAGTACCATGATCAAACACAAGGTGGGGCTATACACACACTGCAGTACCATGATCAAACACAAGGTGGGGCTATACACACACTGCAGTACCACGGTTTAAAAAGTTTTTCAGTGTCTGTGACACCCACGCTTGTTTGTTTTCATGGGGCAGTGGTCAGTCTGACCCTCTGTGGGGTTCTGGTGCTACCCACAGGACAAGTGGCAGAATGGCACTAAATTCCTGGTTGTGTGTTTAGAGTCCAGAGATGGTTGCTGCTGTGGGAAAACTGAGCTACAACCAACTGGTGGAGAAAATCATCGACTACAAACACTCTGCAGACAGCAGCCGAGTCAGTGAAGGTAACACACGTTCAACCACTGGACATGGGCTGGAGAAACGTGTTTGTACACAATACTGAACCTGTACACAATGTATGTGTGTGTGTGTGTGTGTGTGTGTGTGTGGTGACCAGGTCTGGTAGCGGAGCAGTTTTTGGAGTCCACAGCCACTCAGCTGTCGTATCATGGCCTCTGTGAGCTCAACACGACAGCCAGAGAGGGCGAGATCTCTGTGTTCTTCAGGAACAACCACTTCAGTACCATGATCAAACACAAGGTGGGGCTATACACAGTGCAGTACCATGATCAAACACAAGGTGGGGCTGTTAATAAAGTTTTGTCCTCTCAGGGGCACCTGTATCTGCTGGTGACGGATCAAGGCTTCCTGCAGGAGGAATCTGTGGTCTGGGAGTCTCTTCATAATCTCGAGGGTGACGGAAACTTCTGTGACTCCGATTTCCGGCTGTGTCATCCTCCTCAAAGAGCTCCATCCACCTCCAACCCACCCAGTGCTCAGGAGCAGCAGCGGCAGATCGACCAGGTGAGGTCACCGGATGATACCTTTTGCCACTGAGCACATTGAGCCGTTAGTGCGTCTCTGATTGGTGTTGTCGGTATCAGGACTACCTGGTGGCGGTGTCCCTGCAGCAGCAGCAGGGCGGAGCCCCAGGGCCCCTCAGTGACCTGGAGTTGGCCCGGCAGCTCCAGCAGGAGGAATACCAGCAACAGCAACAACTGCAGCAACAGCAGCAACTCCAGCAACAGGGATCAGCACAGCAGGTAAGCTGTCTGCGTAGTTTCTCAAGCTCCAGAGACCACAACAGGTAAAGTCACCTGGAGACTGGATGTCAAGCTGTAGGCAGTGGTTAAAGACCACTGTTATCACACCTGAATCCAGAATGAGGTCTCAAAAAGTTCTAAACTCTTAAGTTCGTCTGTCATCATCAATGTGAAACCTGAACCTTCGAAACACTTGAATCAGCGGGAGCGTTAGTGCCTCCTTTCCTCTCCTGAGTCACCTGATGGTTTGCCAAAATCGCTTTAAGGCTGTCCAGAAGTCTTTTTTCCGTGGCTTCACCGAAATCCTCCCACATTTGATGGACACCGGAGGTGAAGGAGGCCACCATCTGGTCTGACCATCCACCTTGCAGCTGCAGCTCTCTGCAGCAGCCCCAACAGTGGAGGTGTGGAACATGGTCCATTTGGACTCAGTGTCCTCAGCCTCGTTAAGGATGCTACCAGCTGTGGAGGTTGAAGATCTTAAAGACTGGGGCCTCTTCCAGGTGCTCCCACTGCACCCTCACTATATGTTTAGGTGCATCAGGTCTGTCCAGCATCCTCCCCGTCACCTGATCCAACTCACCACCAGGTGGTGATCAGGTGACAGCTCCTCTCTTCACCCAAGTGTCCAGAACATACGACCAGATCTGATGATACAACTACAAAATCGATTATTGACCTGCAGCCTAGGGTGTCCCAGTGCCACATACACACATTTAGACATGTGTCCAAATCAGTGTTTAAAAAACGTCCAGTTTTATAAACTGTTACCATCTCAATTCTTTTACTGAGCTTATTAATCATAAGCACACTTTAATTCTGTAAACATCAGCCTTGAGTAGGAAAACCAGAAAGCAGATCAGCTCGCTGTGTTGGTCATGTGGGGTAATTACACCTTGTTATGTTGTTCCAGGTCAGAGGTCAGGGCTCACAGCAAACCAGGAGAAGAGACAAGGACTCAGACTGTGCCCTCCTATAGACTCTTCTTCATCACCGCCATCATCATCATTGTTGTCTGTAATGCCATCAGACTTCCTGGTGTGTCTGCGGCGAGTGAGGGAGGGGTCACGCTCAATGCCAAACCTCAGAGCTTTTCCTTTGTTTCACAGGTCAAAGGTACTGCAGGCCAATAAATCTGCCTTTAAGATGTGCGCTTCAGCTGTCACCAATGTCTTTATTAAACCGGTTATTTATCATTAATAAGAACTGACCAGAAGCCAGTTTACCGCTGCAGTCAGATGTTTCTCCCCCCTGATTTTAGCAGATAGGAGTCAAGAGTCTTTGTATAGAGCTGTGACTGAAATAATCTGCCAGTGATTCAGCAGTTATGTTCTTTAGCAGGTTTAAAGCTCATATTCAGAGAGGGTTGCTCTTAGGTACTGCTCCTCTGTAGGCTTCCTGAAATTGTCCAATCAGAAGAAAGTTGTCTTAAAGGGGGAGGGGCTGAAACAGCTTGTTTCAGACAGAGGATGAACTGAGGGGCTGCACCGAGGCCCAACGTCAGATAAAGAAAAATTATTATGAACTGTGTGTCATGCAAAGCTCCTCTGATAGAGTACAAGATTCAAAACAGGCGCACCGCTGAGCGAGTGCCAACGTTCGGCTGTGGATGCATAACGGGAACGGGGTGGGACAATTTTGTCAAAGTGCACGACAGATTTATGACCCCTGGTCAGCATGTAGGCCTCGTGATGGTGAACAGGGGTGTGAAGTTTGCATCCGAGGTCACATCGTTCTCGAGTTCTGGCCAGCGTTAAAGTTTTTGTGGAACAGCCAAGGCTTTTGCTGTAGCTCGGCTCTTTCTTGGAAACAGCTGAGCTAATGAAACCAACGAGTGTTAAGGTGAAGTTATTCGTAGTGAAGATTGAGGATCGGAGGATTTAGTGGCGTTTTCTGTGCGGGGATGCTCTTAATGGCTGCTCTCGGACCAGAAGAAGTGAGAGGAGTGAAAACAGTGATCCACAGAGCGACTCTTTAACGCCGCAAAGCTTCAACCAGCTCTGGTGAAGAAGATACCAATTTGATTTGTTCCCTATGTTGTATGAAGGTTTGTGAAGGTGATGTTCTGCTCAGGTATCTGATCGTGGGCCTCAGTGCAGCCCCTCAGTTCATCTACTCTGAAATACGGCAGAAACCCAGTGCTTGTTGGTGCCGCCTCCTCCTGTGGCTGGTGCCCAGGTTCCAAAACAGTAAAAATATCCCATTAAACATCATTTCTGCTTTTCTTTTGGAAATAAATCTGATTCCGAACACGAGAGTGGATGAAGCTGAAAGTCCAGCTTCATGTTGAGCGCTTTTTGTCAGAGTTCCTCTATAAAGCATCAAAAACACATTTAACTTTGAAAATGAATTTAGTTCAGTTTTATTTATATAGCACCAAATCGCAGCAGACAGTGAGGGGACAGAGACAGGAAGGCATCTTCATCAGCCTCCCAAACCCTCAGCTGGTATTTGAGGTCTGTGTCTGAAGTGACCATATAAGGATTTCCTCTCTCTGTGATGCCATATCCTCTAAAAGCAGGAAAAAACTGTCAGTTGCCTGGTGGATGCATTTATAAGAACATGTAAATGCATCGTGAAAAAAATTTTTTTTTTCCAAATTATCTTCATAACTGTTTAAAATATATCTGAACACTGTTGAGCTGTAAAACATAAACCCGCTGCTGAGGCTGAAGTTTGGTTTTTGCCATCAGAAATGCAGAAAATGACGGTTTACATTTTATCTGTTGACTGAACAGACGGTGGTCTGGCTGGTCAGACGCTCTTAAATGATTTATTAACCTTTTAATAAGCTGTCCTGTGAAGGCTTCATAAACCGTGATTGAGCAGAAGTTGGCACCTTGAAGCCTGAAGGTTGAAGGTTCTTTGGAAAGTCTTTAATCTGCTTCTTTCTGAACTTTTTCTGTGACCAGTTTCAGCAGAACTTCCTAAATGTTCAGTCTGACTTGAACCTGTGGAGGAAAATGAAAGGTCAGATCCTGTAATTTTGTCACAGCGCCCCCTGGTGAAATGGAGCCATTTGAAACCACTGCTTTTTAACACAGCTGGAAGCTAAAACCAGGAGACCGACTGTCTCAGAGTTATGGAAGCTCCTCGATCTGTTCATGACACCCTTTGGATTTCAGATTTTTGTTTCCCAGCAGATTAAAATTTGCTCATCGCTTTCTGCAGAACAAATAAAAATGGTGCAGAAAGTAATGGGAGCAGAGTCTTTATCTCAAACATTTTAGAGGAAACACCCTGAAGTCAGAGCTTCATTTGATTAGTATAAAATCCCATGAAGGTCAGCCTGGACTTACAGACAGCTGCAGCTGAGTTTATCTGTGCCATTCTTAGAAACATTTCAGCCATAAAAACCTGCCAAAATATCAAAAATGTTTCTTCACAAACTTCAAATAAAGGGTAAAACTGGCCCCATCACTGCTCCAGAGCTGATCGTCTTTATTGATCCCCCACAAGAGCAGAATATATGGCACCCTGAAGGTGCCAGGATAACACAAATGCCAACAAAAGAATACAAAAACAAACACAAATTTGACTTGAGAAACCAGAATTTCATATTTTTATTAAATATAGTTCTGTCCAAAGAAGTTTTAATCTAATTGATACGCCTAAATTATTTTGTAATTTTATACTTTTGTCTGAATATTCTGAATTATTAGTGATCTAATCTTTTTGAATAGAAATATTAAATTTGACCAAATTATATGTTACCTGTGATGTCGGAGTTCTGATTTAATAAGTCAAAATGCTGACACTTTTTAAACTTTAAAACTTTTTTTTTTAATTCAGTCTTTCAAAAATGTGGTTTGAACATTAAGATTTAGACTTGGTCACTAATAATTTTGTCTTAAGGGAGAAATTTGTAATGTAATTGTTTAATTTCTCACAGATTAGCCTAATAAGTTAAATGTTTCACTTTTTATCTAATTTCTGTGACTTGAAGCTTCAGCTGTTTTTGCACTTGGTTATGATAATTGTGTCATTATCTGCAGTAAATTAGTTTTCAGGTATGACTTCAAATCTCAGAATTTGGACTTGAGTCAAAAGTTTTGGTACTTTATGCAAAACATGTTAAACGTAAGTCATGTTGACCTGTTGAACTTGAGCTTTATTTTCTTTTTCAAACAGCAGGAGTTAGATTTTTCTGTCTCATAATTCTGACAGATAGATTTGAAGAGTTGTGGCTTTGGTGCCTCAAATGAATAACTGCAAACTCAAAATGCTGACAGATTATCGTAATTGTGACTTGCAGCTGGTGTTTTGTGTAATTTCCTGGTGATGAGGCCTCTGGATGTTTAAAATCTGCTGTGGAAACAAAAATAACCTCAGGAGGGATTTTTAAATGAAAAACAGTTTCTCTGTGTTGAAACTCAGTGGGCTTTCTTGTTCGGATATGAGGTTTTGGGGGTGAAACGAAGAATTAAAAACGTGTTCTAATATCAATTAACATTTTTAAAGCTACACTAAGTTCAAGTGTGACAAAAATGTCCTAAAAACGTTCCCATCATGCCTGACTGAGGGTTTCAGGCGTAGACGGTAAGAAAGATGGACGTAGCTACTGTGACATCACCTGTTGCTTTGTGAACTCCTGTTTGAAGGCTCGAGATGAGCGTTGCCGTAGTTCCCATCACTGTTGCAAAAAACAATGACCACACATAATCCTCCTTTTTGCAACATGTATGACCAAGATTCACCACACAGATTTATACTTTCATACAGCAGACTTCTGTAAGACTGTAGCCGCAGCTGTCGCCATCTGGTGGCCTTCAGATAGAATGCAGGTTTAAGGTGCTTCCACAGTGGCTTCGTTTTTTCTGACGGGAAGTTACGTCCACGTTTTTTACCGCCTGTGGTTTCAGCTGTTTGGTATTTTATTTATTATGTTTCTTTCTTTGGTGTGACTGTTGGTTGCTGCCACACTGTTCAGGCTTTGGTTTATCTGTCATCCTGTCAATAAAAACTTAGAATTTTAGTTCAGTTTTATGTATTTGTTAACAAACATTAACATGCATTATTATTATTTCTGGATTGTTTTTCTGTCTCTGCAGTAAAACTTGACAAACATTTGTCCACCACAAAGAAAAAACATTTTGAAAGCTGTATTTATAAATTATTCGTGAAAGTGCAGATGCTAGTTGGCACGCTAGCTGGTATCATGCTACACATAGACATATATTTGTGATGCTACATCAGTGTTCTGATCACACTTGATTAGAAGAGCGCACATTACCGCTAGCTTTTTTTTTTAACTTATAACTGCAGTAACTGATTAATGTATCATGTTAGTTTACTGCTCTGATCATATTTGAAATAATAATATTAGGAAGTTAAATTAAACTGATGGCTGGTTTAAAAAAACAAAAAAACTATTATAACAATGAATTTGGTTACCATTAGCATTTTAGCATTGTCAGTGCTAAGGCTAATAACTCAAAGCCCAGGAGGGGTCATTTGGCCCACATCTTGTAAAAACTGCAAATTTTTTTTTTTCTTTTTTGAAGAAGGTAAGTTGTAACATTTTATGTAATTTTTATAGTTTTAACTAAGATTTGATGAAACTACTATATTAAGATTTTTTGGGCTTTTATTAGTTTATAAAAGAATTTTGTACTAAAATAAAGAAGATAGATATAAAAACAGTGTGGAACAGATTGAACAATCATCAGCTGGCTTAAAAAAACACTTTTTAAATAATTCAATTCAATTTTATTTATAAAGCACCAAATCACAGCATACAGTCACCTCAAGGTGCCTAATACAGTAAATACATTACTGTAAAATTAAAACGGTCAAAATTTATCAGACCGTCCACGTCTGCTGCCTCACCAACCTGCAGCATCCAGCTCTGCTCCTCAGGCCTCGAACCCGTCCGGCTGCTCTGCTCCAGATGTCTGCAGTTGCTCGGATGGTTCTGCACGCTCTGCTCGGTTCAGCTGTGGTTCCCTGCTACTCTGCGCATCCAACAACCCGCCATTCGCTCAGTGGACACTCACCTGTCTCCACTGCAATGTCAAAATTCTTGATGGCACAAAATACAAATTAAAAAATTTTATTTATTAGTTGTTTAGTTTGAAGTGAATTTTTTTTTTTTTTTTTTTTTTAAGGTTCAAGAAGTTTGTCATGGTTACGCTCAGCAATGAAATTCTTACTTTGCACTAATAGAGCTGGATCACTGCTTACAGACTTTGGTGATGGATGTCAGCAGGTGTATGCTGAAATGAAACTTTGCTTTCTGCGGGGCGACTGATGAAGGCTGACCTCGGTGAATGTATATATATAGATATATATAGATATATATAGATATATATATAGATATATATAGATATGTAGATATAGATATATATCTGTACGTGCATCCATGGTTTCTGATTTGGAGAGATTTTGCAGCATTTGGTGGGACAATGTTATCAATGCATGTGCTGATGCATTGATAATCTTAGAAACATGGTGTCTAACCAGATACTTACTCTGGATGGCATTATTTGGCCTCCAGTAACACTGAGAAATCTTGGAGTCATTTGGGGTGGCTGTAGCTCAGTAGGTAGAGCAGGTCACCTACTGATCGGAAGGTCAGTGGTTCAATTCCTGGCTACTCCGGGCTGCATGCCAATGTATCCTTGGGCAAGATACTTAACCCCAAGTTGCTCTCCGACCGTCCCGTCGGAGTATGAATGTGTGTGAATGTTAGCTAATTAAAAGCACTTAGCTTAGTAAACATGGAAGTGCTTGTATGAATGGCAGTGCATGGGTGAATGTAAAACATGTATAAGCGCTTTGAGTGCTCTGACTGAGTAGAAAAGCGCTATATAAGAACTAGTCCATTTACCATTTACCATTTTTGACCAGGATATGTCCTTCAATGCACATATTAAACAAATATGTAGGACCGCTTTTTTGCATTTGCGCAATATTTCTAAAATTAGAAACATCCTTTCTCAGGGTGATGCTGAAAAGCTCATTCATGCATTTATTACTTCTAGGGTGGACTATTGTAATTCATTATTATCAGGCTGTCCTAAAAGCTCCCTGAAAAGCCTTCAGCTGATCCAAAATGCTGCAGCTAGAGTACTGACAGGGACTAGAAAGAGAGAGCAGATTTCTCCCATATTGGCTTCTCTTCATTGGCTCCCTGTTAAATCTAGAATAGAATTTAAAATCCTTCTCCTCACATACAAGGTCTTGAATAATCAGGCACCATCTTATCTCAAAGAGCTCATAGTCCCATATCACCCCAACAGAGCACTTCGCTCTCAGACTGCTGGCTTACTTGTGGTTCCTAGGATACTTAAGAGCAGAATGGGAGGCAGAGCCTTCAGCTTTCAGGCCCCTCTTCTGTGGAACCAGCTTCCAGCTTGGATTCAGGAGACAGACACCCTCTCTATTTTTAAGATTAGGCTTAAAACTTTCCTTTATGATAAAGCTTATAGTTAGGGCTGGATCAGGTGACCCTGAACCCTCCCTTAGTTATGCTGCTATAGGCCTAGTCTGCTGGGGGGTTCCCATAATGCACTGTTTCTCATTCACCTTATTTACTTTGTTTATACTCCACTCTGCATTTAATCATTAATTGATATTAATCTCTGGCTCTCTTCCACAGCATGTCTTTCTCTCCCCTCAGCCCAACCGGTCGCGGCAGATGACCCCCCCTCCCTGAGCCTGGTTCAGCTGGAGGTTTCTTCCTGTTAAAGGGAGTTTTTCCTTTCCACTGTCACCAAGTGCTGCTCATAGGGGTCGTTTTGACTGTTGGGTTTTCTCTGTATTATTGTAGGGTCTTTACCCACAATACAAAGCGCCTTGAGGCGACAGTTTGTTGTGATTTGGCGCTATATAAATAAAATTGAATTGAATTGAATTGATGCTGGTAGTAACCAGTGATATTGGGACCTCACGTCTCATATGTTAAACTTCATTATTTATGCAGTTTATTTAAAGCTAACATCGACGCAGGAATTTATAGCTCATGTCTGAAAGAGTGAAAAACCACACAGGTCCCGTCAGGAGCAGGTTCCAGGTTTATTGAATAAGTCGCCATGCAGTTAGTCAGGACGTGAAGGACGGACGAGGTTTTCTGTACATGATGAAAAACTGAGGCAGACAAACAGGAACACACCTCCACTCGTCAGCTGGATTTTAACAAATGAACACAAATATTCCAACATCTCGCTGTAGAGACGCAGATTTACATTCTGAATTTGATCGGAGGCGAGGAGGAGCTGCAGGAGAGGGTCGAGGTTCAGATTTAAATGTAGAGAAAATTAAAGCATTTCACAGACCATCAGTTTAGAAATAACTGCCAAATGATAACATCTTTAAACAGAATGACTCAGGTTTGTGTCACTCATTTACTCTAATTTCCACAAAAATATTTTTCCACATCATTTTGCACTTAAATAAAATAAAATTTGAGTTAATATTTTGTGTATTTTCTGTTAGCAGAAATGCACCAATGGCATGGTAATGGTAACTTCATTGTTGGCCAGACTCCTCATCCTCACTCTGAAGCTTCCTCCTGTCTCCTGAGATGAAGCTGTTTGTGAAATACCTCAGAAACCACTGAAGACTGTTTTCATACAATTTTTCTTCACACAGTGAAAAGTAACGTTGACCATGACGTTAGCATCGTTAGCATTTGCCATAGAAATGCGTTTTGAAAAACAAACACTAAAATGGCTGCGGTGATGACTTAGTGTTTAAATGTTTTAGTAAAAATTGAAAACAAAGAATCATTTACAAATGACAAACATTTCATAAATGCACTTAAACGTTTTTCACATTGAAACTGTGTTCAGAGCTGATGAAAGAAAGAAGGCAATGAAAGGTTTTCAGGAGCAGGGACGAGTTTCAACCAACAGGTTTCCTCCAAAATCCAATTTAACGCCTTCATTCTGCTTTACTTTACAGGCATCTCTGCCTTTAACAGCGATACCAAAGGTCACCAGTGACTTTACATTAGACAAAATTTGTAAAGAGTTGAAGAATTGTATGACTATGAATTGTAAATAAATGCGCGTAAGCGAGGAGGACACCAATACTGAAACTTGTCCCTGATGCCGTCAAACATCAGGTATAAAAGCACTTCTGAGGGCCGAACAGTTCGTCCCTCCTGTTGCATTGATAAATTTGTACCTTCTGTACGTCTCAAGGCATCAATTTTTCTCACGGGAAAACAAACTCCGTTCATGTACATATTCACAAATAATTAACAAGAATGAATGCAAGAGTAATGCTAATCTGGTAAACCTCAGACTAACGGTAATGTGATGCTGCATTCACAACAACAGACCTCTTTCTCCTTCAATAGTGGTCAGAACATCCAGAAATCAGCCGTGTGACCGTGCCATCAAACGCCGGCTTTGTTCCAGCAAGAAGCAGCTACTTTCCACTGGCCGACCTTTCCTCTTATCGCAGTTAATTATGCATTAACATCAGCAGAAACAACACGAAGATAATTCGCAAACAACAGGGAGTAAAACTGCAATAAGGGCTCAGCTAGCCAGTCGTTCCAGTTTTATTTTACAGTAGTCCTGGTATTAGTGGTTGCTGTAAACATAAGTTGGATTAACGTATTGATTTTGTGAGTTTCAGGCAGTCTTGCTGATGGCTTATAATCAACTGCAGCAGGAGAATAAAACAACTTTTTAATAATTTTAGAAGAGTCTGTCTGTTGTGTAACACAATAAAATAGGAAACTTTTAATTAGTTTGCTAAAAGTGACTCCAGCATATAGTTAGGAGCTTTAGCTAAAGGATATGCAATAGTCAAAATAATCATATCCACTTATTAAAATATATTTTTTATATTTGCAAAAAGAAGTTTAAGTAGTTATCATTACCATGACAATGACTCAGTAGCCAAGTTTGGTTTTATAATAAGGTAATTCATTTACCTTTAGTTTGGCTTTACCGCTAATAGTTTTAATATTAATTTCAAATACAAATTTCTCTGTACACACACACACAAAAAAAATGTACTTGGCTACAAAGTCATTGTCATGCTAATGGTCAACTAGCAATGTTGCCAATTCCTCGGTAGGGAAAGTAGCAATTGGCTGTCCTAAAAGTTGCTAGAAGCTGTTATATGATGTCATAACGCCGGGAAAAGTTGCTAGATTTGTTGCTAGTACCTTTTTTGAAAAGTCATAGAGGGGTCTGCAACATTGCTCTCCAGCTAACTCCAGCAGTACGTTAACGAATCAGTAACTGCACTCTGCTAGCTCCATTAGCTTAGTGTTTAGCAGTAACAAGCTTTTTTTTTTTTTTAAATTGTGATCACAAATGGAACTGCAGCTAAATGTGCAACCAGACAGCCTCCAATGAATAAAACGGCAAAGTGCAAGAGGGACAAGCTAATATTTAAAGACATGACAACTGTGTTGTTAGCTAGGCTACGAACACATCGTAAAAACTCCTAATTTAGTATTTTAAGTAGATAAGTGTATTCCAAATACACACAAAAATGTTTCTCTGTGTAGGACACTGGAATAAAGCCAGCGTTACAGCATCAGTCCCGTCATCTTCATCATTAAAGCTGAAACTGTTTTAGCTCAACACTGAAAGCATGTCTGAGAAAAACGATGTTAGTTTCAGTGGCTGTTAATTTAAAAACATTCACATGTTCAGGAAACTGATCATCAGTCTCAAAGAAAATAAACAGGTCGGTGTCCACAGAGCCACCTCTTCTGATTGGCCAGCATTAGCCACAGGAATGTATATTGGGGCCAATCAGAGAAGAACACTATTGAGTTTTTAGCATGTAAATATTGATTCATGTAACAAAGTGATAAGTGGTTCAATTCTCCTCATAAGAACCATTTTGCTGCAGCTGGGCAGCCATTTTGGCTCAAAATAGCCACAATTAATCTTCCTGTTCCTTTTTTGAAATCCAACACTGCAGAGTCATCGAGTTGAAGAAAATACAATAATAAAAAAAACGATTACAATAATTTTTTTTCAGAAATTGAAATCAGACCTAAAATGACAGCATAACAAACACTAAAATCACCAATTTTTTTTTTTTCACCAGACACTTGTCACATTTGATAAATGTTTAATAGTTTATTATACTTCTCCTAAATTAACAAGTCACAAAATTTCTATGAAAGCTCTCAAGGCAACTTATTGTGGGGTTTTTTTTGTGCTGATGCTAGCTGGTCAAATGTTCATACAGGCAGTACAGCTCATGAGCATTAAGTGCTGCCCCTCTACAGGCTACTGGAAGTCAGCCAATCAGAAAAAAGTAGGCTTTTTTTCTTTATTGTGTTGCATTTAGATTTCTAACATCCAATCACAGTTATGCAAGAATAAAAACTCAAACTTATATTTAGAAAAAAAAAAAAAGCTAGCAAGAATTTTAACCAGGACACTGTCATGTTAATATCTAACAAACAACTGCAATATATTTTTAATAAAGTTACATTCTATTGTTTTCATAAGACTATTGCTGATCTTCTGTAACAACAACAGCTAGGTGGTTAGCCTTTAGTTTGGTAATTATTAGCTAGTAAAAGGGCACATACTACAGCAATGACACTAATAAATATTTTAATTTTATATTGAGAAAAATCACACAAAACTATTCGTGTGAGAAGAAGTTTAACTCATATTTCCACCAAATTATGTTGTTCTGATGAGCTTCAGCTCGATAGCTAGGCTTTTGGTGAAAACAGAAACTAACAAAAATACAGAGATCTCCACTAATGATATAAAACATATTTTATAACTTAAACCTTTAATTTACAGTCTCCAGAGTTTGCTCCAAACTCTATAAGCTGTAAGTAGCATCCATTAGCATGGCTAACATGACAGTGCCTTGGCTAAAAAGACACATATTTGTCTGGCTGGGAAATTTACTGAGTGAAAAAAATAATCAGGAAGTTTTAGTAACAACGAAGGAATCGTGCAGTCTGAGAATTAAAAACAAAGAGCAGGGATAGAAGCTAGGGGAAATGTAGCCTTTAACACCGAACTATCGCTGCCGGCAGATCTGTGCAAGCACATTTTCCATTACTGAGATTAGTTTAAATGGTTTCTGAAAGCTGGAAAGTTGTGCTTCACAGCCAACAATTACGGCACTTTCACTCACGGAAGCCCACAAACGCAGACACGTTTGACGCGCTCGGTGATAAAACGTTAGTGAAACTGCAGAGAAACAGCACTAATGACGAGCTGTGGTTGTGATAAATGTCTGGTGAAAACAACAGGAATTCAACTCATGGAGGAATGCTGCTGGAAGATGAACCAATATTCTCAGACTGCATTTCAAACAGGAACACGGATATTTCAGCCGCCCCCGTTTCTTTCTAAAACCTTTTCTCTGAGCGTGCAGAGAACACAAAGTTAATGTTGTGCTTTTTCCTCAGTGTTTCTGTTTCTGAGAGCAGACAAACTCCTTCAGTCACTGCTGGTGTTCGCGTCCACTCGGGACCTCATTTAAACATTATGAGGAACAAGCTGCTGCCACGTCAGCCTGAACCAAACTCGCATTTGAGCCTCTGATGGTTTCATGTCTCACTTCATTTTAAAAGAAGAGAAATTATCTGGAGAAAGTGTGCGACTTCTGCACTCCTGTCCTTAGAAAGCAAATCTCGGGTTTCATGATTACAAGAGTTTCATCTCTGAAAAAGGAGAGTCTGTAATTACAGGATGTTTGCTGACAAATTTTCAGAAAAAAACAGATTTTTTTAAATTTAAGCTTACGAGGAATCTGAAAGATTCAGATTCACTCTTTTTGTTGAGAAAAATGTTTTTGTATCCTCCACTGTGTGAGCTATTTTCTTTTCCTAATTAACGAATATTGGTGGTTGTTTCTGTAAACGGTTGGTATGAGCTCTGCTGCTGGTCGGTTTAGTAGTGATCTGATTAATCAGCTGGTTAAAAACAGCAGTGATGATTTCAGTCGTTTCCGTGTGACGAGCAGCTGGAAATCTAATCTGCACATTTTCAGAAATGATGTGATGAAATGATTTCTGTCTCCATCCCGTCTTCCAGCAGCAACTTCTAAACAGAAGTGGTAATCCCTCAGACTGCCGGCTTAGTCGAGTCCAGTAGAGGTCCGTCAGGTCTGAATGAAATCACGTAGCAGCGCAGAAAAACAAAAAAAACATCTGTTAGCGTTTCTGATTCCAGCTGCCATCTTCACTCAGTTCCAACCCCATGTCTGAAGGTGACCTCACAGCATTTTGGGTCACATGATGCCATTGGTGACATACTGAAAGGAGTCGTAGAGTTTGGTGGTGATGGAGCGCATGGACCCGTCCACCAGCTGCTCCACCAGCAGCTGCAGCTGCTCCTCCGTCAGAGACATGTGGAAACGCTCCTTCAGGCCGCGGATGGTGCTCGAGCCGTGAAAACAGGGCAGGTGGGAACCTGAAGGGTTAAATAAATAAAGAATAAGAACTGGATAACTTTTTTTTTTTAAAAACAGCTGTACAGCAAATATGTACTTGCTGTTGGCTCACTGCAGTATTGTGTCACGTCCTGTTACAGCACACAGTGGTGCATGTGTGTAGGTGATTCATTATAAATCTCTTTCATAGTGTAATCTTCTCGTGCTTTATCCAAAGCACACTCTCTGCTGAGTCACCTCTAAATTACATTCACATTATTCACAATTATCAACATTTTCCAAAGCATGCAAACCGTATGCCAGGGGGAGGGGTTAGGGTTAGGGTTAGGGAAAAAGAGTACTCTTTGTACACTTTGGAAAATGCTGATAATTGTGAATGACCCCCTTAGTGTGTCTTTAAGGATTCGCTAGCTTAGCCTAACTATTAGCTTAGCTCTTAGCCAACACACTAGCAGCATGGCTTCTTCTCCTGCCCTTTCCTGCTCTGTGTGTCGGATGTTTAGTTACTCCTCGGCCTCCTTTAGCAGTAACGATACTTGTAGCAAATACAGCCTGTTTGTAGCTCTGGAGGCCAAACTCAGTGAACTGCAGACTTTGCTCCACACCCTGGAAAATCCAGTAGCTAGCCAGGCCCCTGTAGTCGGTGGGGACCAAGGTAGCTTAGCCGCTACTTAGCCAGGTCGTTCTGACTGTTGGGTTTTCTCTGTAATTATTGTAGTCTTTACCTTACAATATAAAGCGCCTGGAGGCGACGGATTGTTGTGATTTGGTGCTATATAAATAAAACTGAACTGAAATTTTTAAATAGAAAATATCCAAACCCTACAAATTCAGCCCTTATTAAGAGCTATAAATATGTGAGAATTCAAATTGATCAGCGCTGCTGTTGTTTTGCTAATTTTATATGTAAACCTGAAACCTGGTTCACAAACAACTTTGGGAAACAGAAAACATTAATTGTGAAGAGTTTTAATAAAGAAATCCATGGATGTGTGCTCAGTGTTGTGCATGTTCATGAAATACTTCATGCTGAAGCCTTAAACCATGTGTCTGATGTTCTGTGGGGTTTTCAGCTTTAATCACATACAGACTCGTGTTACCTTGCTGCATGATCTCGACGATCTGCAGCACCTTCTCCATGTGTTTCCGGGCTGCGATCAGACCCTGAAGCATCAGCATCTTATAGTAGTTGAACATATCTCCGTTCAGCCCACCCATCACCTGAAATACACCAAACACCAGGCATCAGGACAACCACCATTTAACCCTGTGAACCCACAGGAACATTTTCTTCTAAAAGGATGCAGCAAAATGAAAGACTACTCAAAGTACTACCATTGATTAATGCTTCAATCTAATATAAATATGATCAATCTGTCTTTATTAGCTGGCCATGTACCACAGGCTTTTAAGGTGGCAGTAATTAAACCACTACTTAAAAAGCCATCACTTTTTCCTTTATAAATCATTGGTTGTTCAGATCAGCTAGTTAAATATACCAAAACAGATGAATACAGTGATATTTGATAAGTGAAATGAAGTTTACAGTATATTCAGTGAGATTTAGCAGATTCTGCAGCAGCTTGATTTTTATTTCCAGGACAGGTTTTAGGGAGAGACAGAAAGAAGTCTTTGGAGTGGAGACAGTAGCTCCCCACACTGTCCTGAATCCTGTATGAGAGCAAAGCAGGAAAAGTCTGACATAAAAATTTGCCAGCAGAGGAATCCAGAACGTCCAGTGGCTTAAAATCCCATCCAAACGAGGAGTTACCTACTGAACATCCACCTGTTTTTCTAAAATAAATAAAAAGACTCTTCAGCTCTTTGTTTCCTGCCACTGATCTGCTTTGTGTTGGTGTCTTATATGAACAACGTCTAATCTGCCCAGTTAAAGGTTAAATTACAGAAACCTCTCTCCCCCTCCTGAAACAGGCTAAACAAACGTCCGGAGCTCTGAGCTCAGCTCAGGTTCGGGATCATCTCCATGAACAGTTTTCTGCCCTCCATCAGCTCCTAATGCTGCACAAACTGCTTTTTACTCACATCCACAAACTCCGAGGTCAGTTTGAAGGCAGACGTTTCGAAGCCGAGGTTGCGAGGAGAGCTGGAGAGGATGAAGCCGAAGTCAATGTGGATGATGTGGCCTTCAGAGTCCAGCAGGATGTTCCCGTTGTGTCTGCACAGATCAAAGCAGATTCAGCGTTACTGAACCTGAAGCTCATGAAAGCACTTGAGACTCACACCAAGATAAAAATGACAGGAGTCCTTACTACAGGAAACTAAATCCTCTGAAGAGCAGGTTTACCTCCTCTTCCTCAGTCTTCTGTAGCTCCAACAACTCTCATTCCAAACTGGAAACCTTAGCTGGACTACATTCCTCATTAAAACCAGAACAACCTCATTTCATGGCTTTTCCCAAACTAGGTTTTTCTTCATACAGTAAAAAAAAAAAAAAAGAAATTAAATTACAACCATTAAAAACTAGAACCAGATGTGGATGGTGTGATAAACTTTCACTGTTGTACTTTTACAATGATTAATGTATTAAAATGTTCATTTTGTTGAAGCTGTGGGGGTCAAATTGATTTCCAATCTGTTTATATACTCTTTATTTTAATGTCAGTAACACCATTATCCAAAACTCATCTTTGGGGTGGCTGTGGCTCAGGAGGTAGAGCAGGTCATCTACCGATGCAACCGCTGGAGTATGAATGTGTGTGAATGGGTGAAGGCAAACGTGTTATATAAGCACTTTGAATGCTCGAGTAGAAATTCGCTATATAAGAACTAGTCAATTTATCTTTAACATGTCCATGAGCGTCGTCTACAATAATTATACTTCTGGATGTATTAGCTTTTCTGCTGTTTATTAGCGAATTCCAATAAACATGTTAACTTCAGGATTTATAATGAAATAATTGGGATCATTTGTAAAACACCCCTAAAATGTCATTTTAAATACTTTGTCAAATCTTACTTCAGTTCAAAACGGTCTCCTGAATCCAAGCTGGGAGCTGGTTCCACAGAAGAGGGGCCTGAAAGCTGAAGGCTCTGCCTCCCATTCTACTCTTAAGTATCCTAGGAACCACAAGTAAGCCAGCAGTCTGAGAGAGAAGTGCTCTGTTGGGGTGATATGGTACTATGAGGTCTTTGAGATAAGACGGGGCCTGATTATTCAAGACCTTGTATGTGAGGAGAAGGATTTTAAATTAAATTCTAGATTTAACAGGGAGCCAATGAAGAGAAGCCAATATGGGAGAAATCTGCTCTCTCTTTCTAGTCCCTGTCAGTACTCTAGCTGCAGCATTTTGGATCAGCTGAAGGCTTTTCAGGGAGCTTTTAGGACAGCCTGATAATAATGAAAAACAATAGTCCAGCCTAGAAGTAGACCCAGATGGCCAGGTTTGCTTCACAATGTGCACACATGATCTCGTGAGAGTCCTCTTCATGATTTTGCACGGCTACAGAAAGAAGCATAGACGTATGCATGTCTTTGGCAAGAAATGGAAAAGGGAAGCACAAATGACAAATTCAAGCTTCCTATTAAACTTAAATTCACAGCTCAGTGTTGCCAATTTAGTGACTTTGTAGCCTTTTCAAACACCCCCTAGCAATTTTTTTTTTCTTCTAAAAAGTGACAAATTTAGCAACTTTTTCCGGTCACTTGGGCAACTTTTGGAGACAGCCCTGTAAGCCAAAATCCTCAGCCTCCACCATGTTTTGTGTACACAGCGCGCGTATCGCATCCCTTTGTACGCTTTGATTCCTCACAGTGTTACTGGAGGCCAAGGTAATGCCATCCAGAGCACACAGGGATACATAGAGAATAGGGTCTAATAGACTTATAATTAGAAAAATTAGATAGAAATTAACAACTTAACCTCTTCAAGAAATGACGTCTTTACCAATGTTGTTGTAGGACATGGTTAAAATGACCCCCCTCCCCAACAGTTCTAGGGTTAAAACCAGGACCAGAGCAGAAGCCAAACCCTCACAAAGAGCAGGAAATATAACAAAAGGATCTCACCTGTCTTTGACCTGCAGCAGGTAACAGATGAGGCTGTATCCAGCACAGCTCTGGACAAAGTTCCTCTGAGCGGTGAGGAAGGCCTCGGTGGTGAAGCTGCCGTGTTCCTGCAGGAAGTAGTCAAGCAACGACAGCTGACTCTGTTTTCTCACCTGGTGGAAATGAAAAGTGTGTTTCAGTCTTGAAGCACAGAACACACAGATTTTCCCAGAATCCCCTGCATACCTGGTGCAAAGAGACGGCATTGAGGACAGGCTCGATCATCCCGCTGTCTGAAGACATGACGAGGATCTTGTAGGGTTTGATCCACAGAGGAACTCTCTCCTGCTGCCAGATGGACTGTCGACAGAAACAGACTCAGGTTCAGCATTAAAGCAGTTTAACTGTGATGGCAGCAGTGTTACTGCGCCTCTCCTGTGCCTGTACCTGCAGCTGTCTGAGGACCTGATAGGCTAGCAGCTCCTGCCTCAGGTCGTCTCCACACTTCACTATGACCGACAGCAACCTCCAGTTGGGCAGGTGACCGTATGGAGAGGCCTCCCGGATCCGCCTGAACAGAAACATTGTTAACACAGCAGCCCAAGTGAGACGCTGAGGAGCTTTCACCTGCTCGGCTTCATGGACCCACCTGACTTTCTCCTCCCAGGGCTCTTTGAGGGCGACGGCTGATGGGTCCTCAGGGTCCCTCCTGAAGGAGGTGGGAGTGTGAGCGAGGTTCTCGGACAGGCGCCGTCTGAAAAACAAACGCGAGGTCAGAGCTTCATGGCAGTGACAGAGCAATAAAGATGAAGGCTTCAAACCGAACACTGGTCTGCTGTAACAGTTTCATTCTCAGGGAGAAGAAGCAAAAACTGTTCTTTCAACAGATAATCCTCTGCCTGCTGAACGTGCTGCTCCTCGGTATTCTGCGGCACACAGATCGATGCTGCACTTCCTGGAAAAAAAACAACTCACCACCACAGACATCTGCACCTTAGTTGATGCCAGTGTCCTATAAATAAGGTGGCACTGAATAACTACAAGGATCTCTCCACTGGTCAGAAGCTTCTTCTACAAGGGAAATACTAACCAACAAAGGCATCCACTTTCCTTCTACTTAAGCCGTGAGAAGCACAAATTCTTTAATATCAAGTGCCAGAAAACATTGGTGGTGTTCCTCTGGGTTTTATTTACTTTAAAGACAGCTTCAAATCATTTTTTTTCCTGGTAGCTTTGTTTGAATGTAGCTCTAAATTCTTTTAAAATGCCATAAAATGGGGCTCCTCAGAGTTCTTATCTTGGCCCTTTAGAGCTTCACTTTGGTTTGAGTTACTTTAAAAAGGTGCTGTCTTCAGAAGTCTTGCTTTTGTTCAGCACCCTCTCTTTCAGCTCTGTCGTTGGTTTTAACCAGAGTGGAGGATTACCTTCCTCTCTGGCAGCTGAATGTCCACCATGTTCACCATCAGCGGGTTTACCTGATGTCTCCAGCAGCGATGAACACCGGCTCTTTACTCTCCAGACTCGTGATGCTGTCGACTGAAAACTGACTGATGTTGTCGCTGCTGCTGGTCTGAGCCTCTGTCTGCAACACACACACACACAGACACACACAGAGTTATTGTCCCTCAGGAGGACGCTACACTGGGTTTTACCGTGATCACACTCAGTACGGCAATGTTTTGTACATACCTCCACCTGCAGCTGCCCGATATCATCTGTGGCCCACGCCTCATCATCATTGTCATAGTTTGGGACGGTGGAGAAACTTCCCGCTCTGTGCTCTGATGTCATACTGCCGCCGCCATTAGCCACGGTGCTGCAGTCCAGGTTCTCTGCAGAGCGGGCCGAGCGTATCCTTGTCTCTGGGATGCGAAGAGGAACAGGAGATGTCTCAAAGCTGTCGCAGTCCAACACCTCCACATAAATGATGTATGGAGCCTAAAGGAGGAGGAGCAGTTAGAGACTGGACAGATGTTCTCTGGCACATCTGGCAGGTTTACTGACAGTCACCTTATCCTTGGAGTTGAGAACCACGGCTTGGGTGTGGGGGACCCTGCAGACGTGGTGCTGGTGCTCGGCGGTGGGCAGCCACACTCGGGCCGGCAGCTTGTGGTTGAGCAGCGACAGCTCCGAGATCAGCCGCTGAGTCTTCTGCTCTTTGGTCGGCAGCGTGGCCAAACGCTTCCCGATGCAGAGCAGAGACTTGATGAACTCCCTCTGAGGACGGAGGCGCTCGGGCTGCAGACGCAGGAAGTAAAACCCGTTTGAAACAATGAGAAACGATGCCGCTATGATGTCCTTCTGTCCACTAAACTCATGATGTATCCTTGACCTGAACTGAACACAGGGCATACTTAAGAATGTAGAAAGCTGTAATGCACAGTTTTCATCTTTTAGGCTAAAAAAACATTTCTTAGTTCATTTCTGTTGATTCTGTTTTCCTTCAATTATTTTAGGATTTACATATTTTCAAATGTAGATCAGTGACTGCAGCACATGAGCTGAACTCCCTTTAAAAAAAAAAAAACGAGTAAGTTCTGTTTCTGAGCTGCCACTCAGCCTGTAATCAGCCACTGTGAACATAAACACATTCAAACACACGAGACTGATGGGTCCCGCCTCGGCACGTCACATGACCGCGCCGCTGCTTCAGCCTGGCGTTGGTTAAACGCTCCTCCAGAGGCTCCACACATGGAAACGTTTAGAGAGAAAATCAAAGGCAGGGAAGACGGTTTAACAACGACCCAGATTCTGACTCATCGAGAGAGAAAACGGGAACAAAGGCAGGAAATGCTCGAGTGATCATCTGACTCTGATTTTTCTCAGGAGCAGCGCAAACATGAGCTGTGACAGAGAAAATAACGACGCTTTAAATTATAAATATTTTAAACAGGAGAGCACTTGTTTTCTCCCTGTTGGTATCTGGCTGTAAACCGACACTCATCCCTCCTCCTTTTCCTCAATTCCTGTCCTCCTCTCCATCCATGAGGAGGAGTCAGGTTTTCATTTTGCCACCTCATCTCGTGTGTCATCTGTTGTTTTTCTGGGTGAAAACCAGACTGATGAAGATCTCCTCCTCTCAGTTTAGGTTCAGGTTTTATTGATCACCTTTAAATGAGCCAGTTTACAGCCTTTAAACTGCAGGTGGGTCAAGAATTCAATCTGAAAACACCCGAGCTGTGGCCATCAGCTCAAAGCTCAGGTTAGACCACAACAATCATTTAAAAAGAGTCCAAAAAGACCAAAAGAAAGTTACAAACAATGAAGGAACTCTTTCTGCTCACAAAATCTGGAAACTAGACCTAAACACCAAAGGCTGATGTGCAGAGCTGAGTTTTTAGTGAGGAAGATGAGTTGATCTGTACATGAAGGCTATAAGGCAATCAGGAGTACCACCAACTGATGGTGGACCCATCTAAGTGAGCAGTGTGGTTTTAGGGAAATGTACACATCATATTTTTCTTTAATCCGACTGTTAACGTTGATTTTTTTTCCACTGTAAATTAAAGCTTGAATTAAAGTGAAAAAATACACGTCTGCTCTATCAGCGTCCTTGTCTGCTCTTACATTCCTGTCAAAGGTGAGAACACGAACAAAGGTAAGGATCTCTGAGGGGAGCGCCTCTATAGAGAAGCAGCTGCGTGACCAGGTGAGCTGCTTCATTCATCGGCTGTTCAAACACAGGCAGAAAAGCACAGAGAGCCTCTCAGAGCGGCGCTTTGACGGGGGTCACCTGTCAGAAATATTTTACGAGCACCAACCAGAAGCCACGGAGGACTCGCTCTGACGTTTCAAACTAAAAATAAAGAAAATATGATTTTTATAAGGTTAACAATCTAAACTCTGATAATTTACATTTACTTACTAAAGCCTTTCATGTGACAATAAATTCTCTGCAGGAATCGTCCACACCTTCGCTCTGAGATTGGTTCAAAATGTTACATCAGTAGCAGCTCACATGGCTTAGGGCAGGGGTCGGCAACCCGCGGCTCATCCAGGCTTAACCTGCGGCTCTGTGCGGCTCACGGAAGTAAATTATAAGTATCCAATTGAAGTGCATTTTATTTTTGTCAGTTTGGTTTTTGTTGTAGTTTTAAATTGTGACATCAGTGTGATCTTGAAATACTAAAATAAAATCATTTTATTTATCTATTTATTTATTTTCGTTTCTCAATATATGCGTCACTCGCGGTAGCCGCTACCGGCTTCCTCGAGTATTTGCGGCTCTCACTGTTTTGTTTTCCGTGGAAACCGGGTTCAAATGGCTCTTTCCAGATTACAGGTTGCCGACCCCTGGCTTAGGTGTTGTGTGCTTGCAGTATTTCATGTAAACAACAGGGGTCAGTAACCTTTGACCCCCCCAGAAGACCAATAGCACCTGAGAGAATCTGCACCTCACCTCCTCGTGCACCACCTCCACCTTTGGGTTACTGCCAGTTCGTCGGAGACCGGCACCAGGCCCGCTGCTCGCCGTGGTGGCGTCTGACTTGGATCTCTGGTGGGTCCTCCTGGACGGGGAAACAAACACCTCCGGCTCCCCAGGCCCGGGGCTCTCAGGTGCGGGGCCGACCACAGAGGCAGAGGGGGCCTCGGAGTTGCTGCTGTTGTGTCTGCGGTGACGGCGGTGGGACGGCGATGACAAGGGGCTCTCAGAAACAGATGCAGACAATGGCCGAGGAGCGTCAGATGCAGGAGGGTTGAGCTCGTTGGACAGGATAAGCTTCCGGAGTTTGGTGCCTCTGGAGTGACGCTGGGTGGAGATGTGCATGTCGGAAGAGTAGGCGCCAAGCAGCCAGGCGGAGAGCAGCGAGAAGGTGATGCTCGCTCTGCAGCGATGGATCTGATGGAGACATGAAGATTTAAATGAGACCTTCCTGAATCCGACAGTCTCTGAACTGGTCTCTATGAAGTGACCCAATTCCAATTTTGTGAAATCCAATTTTTTTTGCGTGGTCGTTCACATTTCCAAATATATGCAATTTGTATGTGATCTGTGTGTGAACTGCAAACGAGCCTAAATGTGTCCCACAGTAGAGGACGCAATAATGTCACACGTAGCGAGCGCGCTCAGTGTTTACGGAAGTAAGTTTGTTTTCCTTCCCGCTTCCGCGTAACGGGACGCAGAATAGTGACGTTTGTCGAGTATCGATGAACCAGATCAGATGAATGCGACCTGGCCGTACACACACAGGTCGCATTTGAAAAGTGTGAACATAGCCTATGTGAAGGACTCCAATGTGTCACTAAGGGTTGTCACATGCTCACCTGAGGACCTCCTTTGGCATACTTAGGTAACATTAGCTTAGAAATGGGCTCCAGCTGGCTATAACTTAGCGACTTAGCAGACCAGCTGTAACCAGGTGTAAGAGGACTCACCAGGTATGGTCTGATGGCGTCGCCCACCTCGGTGTCCATGTGCACGTACATGTTTAGCAGCTGCGGCAGGTAGAAGTCGACCTCGTTGTCGGGGAAGCTGAAGAGGCGATTCCCGATGTACGCCTGCACGCCCGGCTCCTTCGACTTGTACAGATAGGAAATCGCCATGGACACGTCGAACAGCTTTGACTCAAACAGGCGCAGCAGCCACGACTGTTTCGATGACGATGACGGTGAGGAAGACTTCAGCTGAGCTGACGGAGTCGGTTCAGACAGGGATGATGTTTCACCATCTTTCTGCCCTTCCTCCTGTTCCTCATCTTCCTCTTTGATGGAGCTGGTGTCGGGGTTGATGTGCCACGTCCCAGCGCCACGCTCAGCCACATCTGTTGAGTGCTGCTGTTGATCGTCCTGCTGCTTGTTGTCCAGCAGCTTCACTTTGAGGAGCACTTCCTGGCACGCCTTCAGCGCCACCTCTGGGTCAATGACTGGAAGCAGAACAGAGAGGTTAGAAACAATAGAGATGAGAACCAGAAGCCAAAAGAGCAGGAGGTCAAAATCCTCCAAACAAAACCCAAAATGTTCCCTAACATTCAGTCATGGCCCCGCCCACACCTCACTCCAAACTCCGGGACTTAGCCTAAATAGATTTCCCTGAACTGAATATTTTGTACATTTCTCATTGTTAAACTGTTTCTGTCCTCATTACCTTGGTCGACGACCAGGTCCATCTCCATGGCGTCCTCTGAGATGACATCCAGTGGGGGGCTCGGTCCTCGCGGGTCGCCCCCGCTCGATGTGCCGCTGCTGCCGATGCCCTCACTGGCGCTGCTGCTGCCGAGGCTGCCGGTGCTGCCGATGCTCCCGCTGGGGGAGGAGCTGCGGGGGCTGGCGCTAGGTGAGGAAGTCTGCTCGCCGTGGGGGGGCGGGGGCAGCTGCAGCTGTGGCCGAGGGTGACGGTAATGAGGGTGGTGGTGGTGGTGATGATGGTGGTGGTGATGATGGTGAGTGGGGAAGTCTGAGGAGCTCTCAGAGCAAGAGGAAGTGGATGAAGTAGAGGAGGAAGAGGAGGCACTGGAGGGTGAGGAGGGGCAGGAGAAGGTTGTCGGGGAGGAGGATGAGGCAGGAGGAGGGGGAGGAACAGAGTGCGAAAGGCGGAGCGAATGGAGAGCCGGGGACGGGGACACATCGGCATCGGCCATTTTGGAAGAGGAGTCCTACAGAAAGACAAAGAGAAAACATTATGGAACCTGAAGAACATCTGGAGAACCTCAGCAGATCCAGCGACACCTGACAGGGTTAAAGCACCATTTACCAGTTAAACCATCATTCATCGATGAAACTCCACTAAGCTGAAGGATGTGAGAAGTTCTTACAGCTCTGAGACGAGGTCACGCATCAGAACAAATCATTCCAGTAATTTCTGATCAACTGATAACCATGGTAACAGATAAATACATGCTGACAAACAACACGTGAACTTCCTGTTCTCAGTGTTAGCAAGTAACATGCTGGGAGCAGAAACAATGAGCCAGAAACAAGAAGTAATGGGAGATTTAGCAAAGTACGTTTAACGACTTACTCAGCAAATCACATGACTTCTGAAGCCGCCATTTGTATGCAACTGCTGGAGACAAAAGGCAACTGCTGAATTTTGTGAGGTGAACCATATTTTGATTTCAGATAGTTTTGTGAATTTCTGCCAGTATGGCCACCAAAGACACTCGATTTTGCTGTGCCATAAACTGCAGTAATAAAAAGACTTCCACTGACCTCAGGACGGGTCAGAGGTACAGACTCCATCAACAAAGAGAGGTCACAAATGCTGAGTCACTGAGTGTGAACAGCGAGAAGCTGAGTTCAATCTGATGATGAATGGAGAAAAATAAGGGTCAGTGTATCAGAATGGGCGTTGGACCGCCGGGAGACAGGTTAATTTTACCCTCCTGTAGGGGTGTGCGATATATATTGTCTACAATAATATCTTAATTGCCATGTTAACGATGTGAGAGCTGACATTATTCAGTATGCTAATGAGTGGGGAAAAAAAAAAAAAAACACAATCAAAACGCCTCGGCTCCACGCGTTCACTACTTTATGCTTTAGTATCCACAGGTTTCTGTAAGAGCACACGGCTACTTCCGCTGTTCGGTTTTATACTTCCGGTTACCCAAAGTCAGAGCCAGAGTTAATGACAAAATTCGGTTACTTTGTGCTGTAACAGGCGGCTTTATTAGTTGGAACATGAGCTCAGCTTGTGCTGTTGTCTGTTGTCATTACATCAGTCTGTACATTTTTTCAAATTATTTTATTGTGTAAATTTGTTCTTTTTCCCCAAAATTATACTACCCAGTTGCACATCCTATATCGACAACTAACCTGTTCCATCATCAAGTATGAGGAACATGAAAAGTTGTCCAAGACAAACCTAAATCAGGTAAGGTGTCTGGCCAAACACACACTCAGCAAACTTTAGCCCCCCCGTGACCACAACTAGCGGGATAAAGAGGAAGATAATGGATGTATGGATGTTAATATCCTTTGAGTTAAAGTAGGTATGTTACAATCACTGGTCATAACCTAGCGACATTCTCGGAGCTCACCTGTTTGGAGCCTCGGATAATACTGTAACGGACTGGATCAGGACAAGCGCAGGAGGCAAGCGTGAGCTACAAACTCACACTTACAAGCAAAAGTATGAGATTATAAAATTTGTAGAAGCAAATCCAGAGATGAAGCAGAAGCAATTGCAGCGAAATTCGATATTTAGACCCCAAACTGTTGAATATTTTGAAGAATCGGATTTTATCCGTCTTAAGACGGATTTTTTACAAATCAGATGAAATTCCATGGGACATTTGAATCTGACTGAGGCGACTTCTACTGTATTTGTTTTTGTGGTGTATCTTATTTTGAAGGCATGTTTAAATGTTACCATGGTGACCAGAGAGCATTGTGGGCAGAGAGGATGTTATTTATGCTGTGGTGCAATGTTAGAAGGACGCTGCTGATAGAGTTGTATAAGAATACACAGTGGATTCACATTTATTATTATACTTAGAAAATATCTCACTTTTGATTACGGTTGTATTATTTACTTTGACGTATTTATCCGCCACACCTTAAAGGCCGGTCTGTGGAAATATTTTCTAACACTAAACCGATCCGCAGAACAAAAAAGGTTGGGAACCAGTGATTTACTCCACTTGTGGGCACTGTACAGAAAACCCAATGTGCTTGCTCCCTAGGTGGACCTCAGAGCATTTCCATCCTTCCAAAGGAAAGAAGATAAAATTTTTGTTGCTGTACAGGTGTTCTTCCACTTGGTGGCTGCAGCCATAAAGACTAATGTGGAGAATGGTATGCTTCCCCCTGAAGCCAGGGGCACTGCCCTGTTCCTGGAAACTTTTGATGCCATGTGGACTTTGTCAGTTCCAGCTGGCAGCCAACTGCCCTCCTTCCAAGACTGCGGTGACCAGGAGAGACTTCGAAGATGGTATGGCAAAGTTATCCTTTTCAGACCTCGTGGAATCCTGGACATCCTAGACTGCCAAAAGAGGGTCCGCAGGAATCTCCTTTCAGACAAGGACTGGCACTTGCACCTGAGTGTTTTCCGTTACCTGAGTGAAGAGCTCCTGATTTGGCGAAAGGTCACATCTGTCTTGTGCCTTTGAGAGCTTAACCAAGATCATATTGAGAACCTGCATTGCCTCATTTGAGGATACAATGGTTTTAAGGACCCTCCCACCCTGCGTGGCTACGTGGTAGCCCTGAGGTCCCTGGCATCGGCAGCATCAACATCAGAGCTGCTGGATTACATTTCACCCGGAGCAAACTGAGAAACATTGTCCTGGGCGACTGAAGAAAATCCCCTCACTCCTACTGCAGCACCACCTGCTCCAGCCCCCTGCCCCAACAAAAAAAACCCTTTTGCAAAAACCCAAGAGGCCTCCGGTGCACCTGAGAGAGAGAACCCCACCTGGGAGGAGTCCCTGTGCTCATACATGAACAGTATGGAGACTGAAGCTGGAGCTGCTGTTCATAAGATCATAACCCTCAGAGACACAAGCTGTGGATCAGTGAGGATTCCCCACTGCCCTCTCTACTGCCCTGAAGAACTTCCAGCAGGAGCTACACTTTGTCTCTGAACCATCGGTCATCCTTGCCTTGAAATTTGAAAGTTATTTTAAGTGTCAGATTGAATCCATCATGTACACCCCCCAACCTGACCTGGTATTGTGTCTGCATTAATGAAAGCATTTGTTGTAGATCCCGTGCTGAGTGATTCACATGAACCAGCACATTCATGTGTTTTTGGCATTGTAAGAATTTTTCACCTGTGAAAGAGTTTAACAGGAAACCTTTAAAAAGCAAACGAGGAGTAAAACTAAACAAGGACAAAAACCAAAATCTCTCATTTACAATAATATGCCCCTCCCCCTTTCCCTTGTTTACTACAGAGCAGACGCATTTTTCATGATTGCATTTTTTCCTAAATTGTTTTTGCTCCATTTCATTTTGTCTTAATGGATATGAATTTCAGGTTTGTGAGTAATGGCTAATGTTCTGGTTAATATTTCATATTCATATGCATTGATATTGTTTTGGATAATAAAATAATTCTGTCATTTACCATTCTTATCTTTTCAGTTTATTTCTCCCTGATCTGAATCAACCTCTCCTTCGTGATGTCACTGTGTCACAACTGAATATTCATGCAGTCTTCACATGTAATAGTAATCTAATTACTCTTATATTATCATCTACATCATCTCCCATCAATTGAACCAGCCACAAAAGTAGTGATCTGAATGGCAGGTACATGCCTATACATGTCACAGTGCTTCAGTTCAGCGTGTTATACTACAGGTACATAGTAATTGTATTGTGTTGATTTCATTTGCACATATGCATAAACACACAGTCAATATCAGCAGTATGTTTTAGTTTAGGGGTGCCAGCCAGGCATCAAGGATGTAAGGAACCTCAGCACCCTCAGACATAAAATGGAAACAACCCAGTTTAGCTGCAGGTAAAAAATATAAAGATCCAACACAGAAAAAAGCACAACAAAGCAACCAGTCAACACAAGGCATAACACAAATCCACGTATCTCTCTGGCAGGGAAGTCTTTCAGTTCATTCCTCAGAAAAAGAAACAAACACACAATATTTCAGTTCCACAAAGCCTTTCAGTCCATTTACCAAAACAAATCCACTCCGAGATTTTCCTCTCTGTGCTCAGTTCAACATAACAAGGCCAAACAAAAACTCCACCCTGGGTTTTCCAATTTCCAAACAAAACAAAACAAGCGTGCTCCCCACTTCCAACAACGTATGCCAGCTGTCAACAGTTCCAAACAACTCAAATCCACCGAGTTCAACTAGCTGGAGGACTTGCATCAGGTTGTCCAATCCAGGGTCATTCCCTTCAGTGAATCCCGGCAGTTCGTCGCCGATGGGTCCCATCCTGAGGCTAAGTTACCTGCGGAACTACTGAGCGTGGAGCTTAAACTTGGTGCGTGTTTGGCCAAGATCGCACGGATAACGCTACTACACTAACCACTGGTCCATAAGTAAAACAGTATGGGCTGGTTGAACACTGCAGCGCCAAATCTGTGGCATCCCATTGGTCAGCAGCCGGAGGGTGTGAAGGTAAGCTCAAGGGAAATAAACAATCACAGGTGGCCATATTTTAAAGGACAGCCATCCGGCTGTCACAGTAAGAACCCATGATTATGGGACTGCCGAACGCAGCGTGGTTGTCAATCAACTTCTTCGGTTATCGATTTCAGATCGCTGTTAAAAATCTTTTTTCCTTTTTGGAAGTTTCCCCGAGTCCTCTCTCAATTGAGAGGGGCCTTTTCAGTTTTTAGGTTTAGGTCGAAGAGAGTGGGGCTCTGTGTGTAAACACTGTGTTTGGCAGCTTTCAGCCTTTGAACAACGATGGCGGACGCTGGTCATCCGTCGGGAGTGCATTTGATGACGTCACACGTCCAGTGGTTTAATCTCTGTAATCCACTTCCTGTTCAGCTGGGCCAACCGGCTGGTGTGCAGCAGGAGGTTATCTCTCTCTCTCTCTCTCTCTCTCTCTCTCACACACACACACACACACACACACACACACACACACACACACACACACACACACACACACACACACACCAGCTGATACCGATCACTTTCAGATTATCTCCTCAACAGTGAGGAAGTCACATGACATGTAACATCATCATCCTCCTGGGTTCAGCCTCAGCTCATCACTTCACTCAGACACACGGCTTGGCTCATTACTTTCTGTTGCATAAACTAAAGGTGATCCACACGTGAGAGGACAAAACAGAAGCTTCCTGTTTTACAGGAAATGTGCAACACGTTTTTCCTCACAAAGCATCATAGTCAGAAATAATATGGCTACTGGCAGGCGGGGTCAGTGTGGCTTTTATTGTCTGTTACTGATCAGCATCTATCTGTGTGTGTGTGTGTGTGTGTGTGTGTGTGTGTGTGTGTGTGTGTGTGTGTGTGTGTGTGTGTGTGTGTGTGTGTGTTGCTCCCATACAGCCTGTGGATGCAGCCTGATAGCTCTGCCCTCTCATCCAAATATGGTCACTTCTAGTTACAAAAAGCCAACATGGCAGCAGCTAAAAATGTGGCTTCAGAAATCAACAGGTATGGCCATCTTTTAAATACAGTTTTTGAACATGATGTCATCACACTGCAGAGACTCAGTGTGTGCGTGTGTGATGGTTTCCAGATGTGGAGGCCAACACCCGCCCACACATCTGCTGTGTTTGTGTGTGCAACTGTGGTTTGAATCCTCCAGTGTGACTAAAGGCGTCGGCTATTCATGCAAACACATCGGCCAATCAGAGAATAGACATGGCCATGTGCTTAAACTCATCTCACGTACCTGTGACTAGAGGGTTTACAGTCCATCCTCCCACCTGACAAGACCTTATGGTCCACACTGAACTCCTCGATCTGAAACTAGCCGATTTAGCTCCGCCCCCTTTAAAAGACAGCTTCCTGCTCATTCTGACAGTTTGAACGGCGAGTAGGCGGGGCTTATATCCCATTCTATGACTTCACAGAGATCCAAAGTAGAAAAACTGATCTTTAGATCAATCTGACCCCATTATTAGAAATATTAACCCACCCTTGTGAGCTGTGATTGGTCGGTTTGATTGGACTAAACATGGCGTTTCAGCATCTGTGGTCGGTGGCGGCGCCGGGGGGGGGGGGGGGGGGGCTAGGGGGGGCTATAGCTCCCCCTGGAAAAGTCATAGCACCCCTGTAGCACCCCCAAGAAAATAGCTTGTGTCCTGTGTGTGGAGAACTGAAAGAACAAATGATCCTTTATGGCACCCTCAGTAAAATGCTTAGCCCCCCTTAGCACCTACAGAAAAATATTTCTGGAGCCGCCACTGCAAGAAGTGAGTCATCACTTCTTTAGCAGAAGTTAATTAAGGCTAATGCTAACAACTTGATCACGTGACTGATGGAGGTTTTGTTTCTGCTTCAGATTAAAGTAAATCTGCTGTCATGGATTCATCCAAACAACCCATCAGAGCTTCAGTCTGAAGCCTCAGCCCTGACCTCTAACCCCGTAACCCCTCCCCAACCTCCAATCCAGCAGTCACATGACCCCTGGCTGCAAGTGTTTAAAGCTGCTCTGGTTCTTCTTCAGTTTCATTCAGCTCATGTTGGTCCATCAAACACCTGCAGCATCACGGAGGTCTCCTCTGCGCTACTGCCGTCCGTACTCTCGAATACTGCGTGTCACAGACATTTAAATAAGACGCTGTTAATGCTGACCGAATACACGCCCTCACGGTGCACATGCGCATATTAAAAACACGGTTTGTTTCGAATCGATTAATCGGCCTCTGATGCAGAACTACAACCGTGTGTGTCGAGGAGGAGGAGGAGGAGGAGGAGAGCCGCTCCCTCCTGATGAAAACAAACCGGAGGAAGGAGCAGGAGAGGCTCAGCCCGACCCGAGATTAAACCCGGGCCAGCCGAGCCTCTCACGCTATTCACAGCTAGCAGCTAACCCGAACCGAGGCGGAAAAACGGACCGAAGGAAGGAGCACCTACCCGTATACCGAGGCGCTTTCAGCACGCTTTAAAGCTCCGAAACTCGGTCTTCAGTCCGCTCCGTCTACGGCCCTTTGGTCCACGTCCCGGTGCGGCTCTCAGTCCACGACTTCAGGTTCGGACTCGATCCATCCGCTCCGGATTTGTGGCCTGGCTCGGATCGGCTCTGTCTGCTTTAAAGCAGTGGTGACGCAACATCCGTCAAGACAGCAGCAGTACGTAATGACAGGATCTTCCGGCGGGGCTTTACACAATAAAAGCACGTAGAGATAAGAACAAAATCTTAAAAACAAACATCTGAAGGTCAAAAACACCAAAAACATGAAAATAAAACACAGGACATATTAAAAATCTTCCTGTGTTATAAATATTGTGACGCCAGTGACAAAAAGCAGAGGGTTTTATTCATTGCCAATGAAGCTGAGAACAAATAACATGCAGATTCATTTTCCAACAGATTCTGAAATATGGGGTGTTTCACTTTGGATTTCTTTCGAGCTGAAACTGATTTATTAACCTTATTTTTTTTATCTGAACTTTGTCCACATATATAGTAATAATTGTTTGACTTTGAGATTATTGATCGCAGAAAAAGGGTTCGTAGCGGACATATTTATCAATGTTATTGATTAATAACCAGCAGGTTGATTAAACACTTCTCCTTACTCGGGTTCGGGCTGATGAAGCTTTTATTTTGAAGTGAGGCTCGCGTCAGTTCCGGGCTGGGTCTTCTTACCATAGACATACATACGTACGTATACATACGTATACGTTTGTGTCTATGTTTTTTTTAATTTGGTTCTGTTTCCGGAAGGACCAAAAACGTTTCCTTCCTTTCCTCTCCACACAGAAACCCTTTCACAGTAAAAGCCGCATCTGACCACGAGCTGCCATCATCATAACATGATGACGTCTGTCTCTGAGAACACCTCCAAGCAGCTGAGGTCAGCTACAGCTGTTTCTACATTCAAAAACAGACTCAAAACCTTTTTGTTCACACAGGTCTGCACTCACTAACTCTGTGTGTCTGTGAGTGTTAACGTGTTTTATTTCTTTGTAAAGTTTTCCTGTTTTGTCTTCAGGTGTGGTATCTTTCAGCATGTTGACTTTGCGTGTACTGAAACGTGCTGTATGAATAAAACTGACATTGCCAGAACCTTTAATCACATTTCCACGTCACAAGAGCAGAAAATAAAGGGATTCCTTTGTGTTTTCACTGATTCATTTTGATCTTCTGATGATTTGTTGAACTTGATTTTCCATCAGCAGCTTTACTTTCCAAAGTTACTTTCCAAACATAAAATGAGCTCAGGATCAAAAAGAATAAGAAAAATCAGATTTTAGAACCTAAAAATGTGATCCTGTACAATCAGACACAGAGGATTATTCATTGTAAAGTTTCTCTAAGTTTATTCTGTTAACGTGTTTGAGTATATTTAAAAAGTACCTCTTACAGCCCACCAGGGGGCGCAGCTCACTGACGTCACCTTAAATATACTTCCTTGTGTGACCTGAACAGCTTCATAAAAACCATCTGCACCATGAAGTAAGTTCCAACAGATCCAGGATTTCTTTGAGCTCGAGTTTGAGCTCGTTAAGTCAGGATTGGATTCTCTAAGAATCTACACTTCTTACTGAGGCTCCTCAGATACGAACTTCAGACCCTCTGACCATCTAAGCTCTGAGGGACCTTCAGGAGACGCCTTTTTCCAGAGATCTGATTGGTTGGCAGGTGGTGATTTCAAACCTGCTGGTCGCTAATCTGAAGAATTACCTGATCCTCCAGGTTAGAAGTGAACCACCTTCATAACCCTGAAGTTACCTGAGATTCCTGTTAAAATAAAAAACAGACACCAGAGAGCGAGTGAACATCACGTCTTTATTCCATCAACGTAGGAAAATAGATTCACATTAATGTTCTGGCTTCTGTCCTCCATCACGCTTCAGTTTCTGTTCACAACAAAAACAACCAAAACCAACAGGGCAAAGTAAAGGTGCATCTCACTGATCGCTGCCTTCTCCAAACACACCAGGAGGTTCATCCTCCAATCTCAACAACTTCAGGAGTAAAGTGCAAAAAAAAAACCAAAAAAAAAAACAGAAAGAAAGGCGGGGTTACGGAGAAACAAACATTTAAAGGAGAGACCAACGGCCACAGGAAAGCATGCAGGAAGCCGACGGCGTCTTCCTCACAGCAACATCAGGAAGAAGAAAATCTGCACATCAAAAAGCTATACAACAGACAGCACAAAGGAGAAGAACAGATTCATGGAAACGCTGACAAAGCAGGAAGCTCCAGTGCCACTGCTTGCCGGCACAATCGCACCCAGGTCCCGTTGAATCCTGCAAGGCTCCACCCAGGGCCAAAAAATCCACAGGACCTCCTTTAAGGAGTAAACCTGAGCTCCTTCCATTCAGACCACCATCACATCAACTGCAGGGTCGACCTGGACCAGCTCGCTCCGAACAGGACCTCGTCATCTCGTCACGTGCTTTGTAAATAAAGTTTATTGACCGTATGAGGTCCATTTTCTACCTCTGACAATTAGCTGTTCAGACCTCAGAGGGTTCCTGAGAGCCACTCTGTGTGAGCTCCAGTACATTTAAACTGAAGTCAAAACCACATGCACACCACATTTAAACAAGAAGTGACATCAGAAGGCACTGTGTCGTGAGTCTGGCCCTTCAGAGTCGACGCCCGCTACCCGGATCCCGATCCTTTTAATCTTTGATTATGTGACCCGTTTCTGGTTTTGTTTGTTTGAGCATTGCAGCTCCACAGTGAAAGATACCCACAGCCACCTTCAAACCCGGGTTCCCAGGGCAGAACCAAAACTGGGCCAAACTGAGCCAAAACTAGAAGCGTGGTCATACCAATCTGGTTCCTCCTGTGTTCAATACTTGGGTAAAATCCATTCCTGCTGAACTTCCAGACTTTCCAAACTCATTACACAAACTTCTACAGGACACCCTATCTGACCAGTTTGCCCAGTCAGCCCAACATCTTTGCCAAATTGGGGCTTTAGCCATTTCTGACTTCCTGTTTCTGAGTTTGTCTGGGTGTCGACTCAGAGTTCTGCCAGCCTTTCAGGTATCTTCTAAACAACATAAAGTCCAGTTAATGAACTGAACCAATCACTGGGTTTCATATGTAAACCTTCATAATACTGCTAGACATCTGGTCATTTTATTGGGGCTGGTTCCATTTCCTCAAACCTTTTCCTGAAGGAACTCCTACATGTCCAACGATTCAATGAACAAAGTGAGACTTCTTGTGAGACTTGCTCTGAACCATTTCTCAAAGTCCTTTAGGACTTTGACTCCCAACTACAACTGCTAGACCTCTAGTTCTGCAGGGCACTTATCCCAGTTACAAAGTCAGGTGCCAAAGTCCCATCTCTGATTTTACATCACCCCTTTATTCAATCTCTTTTGAATACTGATTTCTTCTACATTGTCAATCTTTTAAATTTTGGCAGAAAACATCCATTGAGTCAGCAACGACATACCTATGATTAGGGTCAGGGTTAGCGTTTGTCTGAGCCAAGCTTCCAGAAAGTAAAAGATGCTACCTCATATGAACAGTAATAATGACAGTTTTAGTTTTTCTGATTCTCCAAAAAGGAGTGGTGTTAACCGAATCCTAACCCTAGATATGCCCCCAGACACCTGCTGGATATTAAGATTTTCCAGACTTTCTGAATCAAAATCCCAAAGCTGCTCATTACTCAGCCAAAACTGGGTATTCACCATTGGTCCTAACTGCAGCTCCCTGCCACCAACCTTCAGCTCCTTTCAGACCAGTGTTAGGTTTCCCAGTTTGGCCCAGCAGTTCCTGCACAGGAAATCATCTTCTTGGGATTCAGTCTGAACTTTTTACACCAACTTTAGATTCCCAAAAGCAACATTTCACTTTAACATCATGTCTGCGATAAAGTGACAAGGACAGAGTTAACAGTGATTGATGACAGAGCGACTTGTTGGTCAACTCAGCAGCAACTTTTCCTAAAGAGTTGCTTTTTTTCAGATCAACAGTTTTCTTGAAGCATCCAGGCCTCAGTCTGCCTCAAAAGAAGCCCCATCAGAAAACAAGTACCAGTTCAGGACCAGCAGGTCAACTCAGTCCTACTCAGTCCTTTATAAAGTATCAACTGAAGTGCAACAAGTCCCATGTCAATACAAGTGAGTCCCCAACTGCGTAATAAGTTTAGTCAAAAAGCTATCCAATGTCAGAAGGTCTGAGTGACCAAGTCAGCATCAGGTCCAAGTCCTACACCTTTCTGACAAACATGAACGTGACTCGAAGCTGCTGGATTGGCTATATCTAAAACCCAGGTCAGGTGACTCCTATGGGGTTTGTGCTACGGACTTCATCTGAGGCAATCTGAGGCCTTTGGAGAAGCAACTTATCTTCCTGTTGATGTAAATGAAGCCCAACCCAGGAAATGTTGCTTTAAACACCCTCCGAATCCCTGCGTTACTGCAGCTCCGATAAACACTCGTATTTTCCTCCTTATTCACACTGCTCGACACATAATAAACAAAGCTGCCGCAGCTCGGTTGGCCTTTCACCAAGTGCAAGCATGAAGCAGAACATTACTCATAAATACTCGTAGATGTATTTTCTGAATGCATATAACAATAAATTCATAACATACACAGACTCTTTAAACAGTGCAACGCTTGTGTCGGGACAGGGCCAAAGCGCGGTGGCTAAACGGGACGCCGAGACATTTCAGTCGGCTGATTTTACACCATGTGGATGTATTTACACGTTGGCACTTCACTTTTAGTGATAAAAACAGGATTTCAGCATCATTAGAAAGCAGCGCTGCAGTGACGAGCGCCAACAATCACCCTCCCATCATACAATAGGCATAAATTTAACAGTCAGGATTTTTTCGGCGTCCCTTTAACCAACCAAAATGAGGACACACTTGGAACATGCCGCACTCACACCTCGAGACGCGAGCGTCGACAAACGGGGGTGGGGTGGGGGGTGTGGCACAGGAGGCTGAGATCATAGGATGGAAAATGGCGAGGACTGCGGCGGCACCGAGGACTGCGGTTTTTAGCACCAGCAATGAAGAAGATGCCCTCGCATGGAGCGAGAGGCTGTTTGGCAGAGGTGAAGAACAGCAATGACTCAGCAATGTGACACTTCCAAAGTCCTCCTGAAGGAACCACAGAAGAAGAGGAGGAGCCACTTCCTGTTCTTCTTCAAGTTCAGGGTATGTTCTGGGGCTGAAATGTTTATTTTTAATTCCTGTCTCAACCATCACGACTAAAAAAATAGATAAAACACATGCAAGAGTCCAACCAGAGCGAAAAATTCTCACATTAACTTTTCCCCTTTAAATTATTTGATGACCAGGTCATTTAATTAGCAATCAATGAACTTGGTCTCTCCTCTGCTAACAAACTGCTTAATGACTGCATAGAAATTTGTGAGATTCATGTTAAAATGGTCATCTTTCATGGACCAAACATTTTTTAAAACAATTAAAAATATTCTGCCTTTAGGCTCAGGCAACAAACTGAAAATGCTGCATCACTGTTTCCTAGAGTGCACTGCACGATAAAGCCACCAGAGGGCAGTATGCACGCGACAAACAGGGTGTCAAGATCAGACAGTGCTTGAGTGAACGGTTCAATATTGCTGATGAGTGCCTGAGCCAAACGTCACATCTTTAAGAACCAAAAACACAAACTTCATTAACCACAGATTTTCTTTGTTTTTTTCTGGTAATTCTATAAACTAATTGGTTAACACACTGGGACTTCCAGCTCTGCTGCTAATCCAGAGTAACGGCCTGAAAACTAAACAATCTTTTCCACTGAACCAGTAAAGCTCCATTTGAGGATTTTTCACATTTTCCCTCCTTTTCTGGAGCTCAAACCCGAGCTGATGTCGGCGTGGTGGTGTCACACTGCTGATCCAGACAGAGCTGTGGTGGCGCTCGCGAGGAGGCGGTCAAAGTTAGTGCAAAGGGCGCATGGCAACAGCGTCTGAAGGAATCAAATCCACGTGGAGAAATTTTTCATACTGCATGTGAGCATTTGTGGAGGGTGACTTTGTGCTTTGCTCTTTGTGCCTGAGCCCACGCTTCAAACCGACGACGCTGATCGGTCAGGGCCGGATATCACGCCATCGCAGCGCTCTGTAGCTGAACCAGAGCCGGACGCGACTCGAAGTCATTTATCAGTTAAAAATTATTCACAGCTGAGGTTCGTTCTTCTTTAACGTACAGTCAGTGTTACTGATGTCTGTGCAGGGGTCACGCTTTCACCTGATTGGCTGGTGATGTGCAGGTTGTCACCGACGGTTTCTCACACTGAACGCTTTAAAAGTGCTATACATATAAAACTATTATCATTAATGATAACATAGGGCCCTTTGTGCTCGCATCCAGCTCAGTGTTTTTATTTCTGGACCTCACAAGATTGAAATACGCCGTGGTGCAGCCCCTCACTTCATCCTGAGCCGTTTCTGCTCCTCCACTTTAATTTCCCTTTGTAACAATGATAGGCCAACATTTTATTTTTCTTATATTTTATACTGTCTCATTTTTAATGACACAACAGTAAGCTTTAGATCTGAATGCTCTTTAACCCTTCTCTCGTTGGCTGCCAGTCGAGGAAGCTGCTTCTAGGACGACTTTTTTCACCACAATATGATCTGCTGACATGTGCTCAGACTCTGCTGTAATACCACTGTGAACCACACGGTGGAGCAAAGTAGTGTCTGCACAAATTCGTTCTATCAGAGGACTGCTGATCGCCAACTTAACAAAAAAAAAAAGAATGAGCAGAAGCAGGTTTGATGTGATTGGTGGATATCCGGCCCTGCTGATCAGTAAACAGCTGACACGAGGAGTTTTAGAGTCTTTGATCGACTAGAAATAATTTAATGAGCAAACTCTCAGAATTTTACTGTAATCAAATAACCTGAAGTAATAAATAAAGTTTCATTCAAACGCACTGTGTAGATCACACCGCACGATTATGGGGGTAATCTGAATTTTTCTCTCAAACACATAAAAAAAAAAAATCACAAACCAGCACGATAAAAACACAAAGCTGTTCAGAACAGGAACGCCGAGCCTCGGCTCACCTGCAGTCTAAACGAGACCTCCTGGTGGGGGCAGGCTGCAGGTGAGCCGAGGCTGAGCTCGTTACAGAGGTCATTTCTCAGGTTTGGCACAGAGAACCTTTTCAAGGCTCTGACCCGTAAGTACCAGACCACGCCTCCTCCTCCTCATCCTTCCTTTCTATGTTTTTGTACGTGGAGCGAAGCAGCAGACGAACAAACGCCAGCACGGAAAATATTCGGAGGAAATGCAGCGGTGAGGGAGGAGCAACACAGACGTGCAGCCGATGGAGGGATTTCATGTTGGCATTCTGGCTTCATGTATCCTCCTGATTGGCTGTCTGCTGCAGCCAATCTGGGATTTCCACCATTGAGGAAGAGGACAGGAGAAGGGTGGGGTTTGTAGCAGGTGAGGTAACAGGGTTAGTGTCCTTCCCTCTGTGAGGAAGTGCTGCTCTCCGCTTGCTCCTCATTCTTCATCACTGTGGCGGGGGAGGAAGAGACAGCAGAGGAGGTGGGAGGAGGCGGTGGCGAGCTGACGTGCAGTTCCACCGGCGTCAGCGTGATCTCCACCTCGCCCTGCTCCTCGTGCAGCGTGGGCAGGGGGAGGCAGGACGGTGAGAGGTGCGTGGCGGGTGGGGCGGCAGCGCTGTTGTTGTTATTGCTTGGTCTTGGAGCTTTCTGGATGACCTCCACCATCGGGGTGCGTCCCGGTGCTGCCAGCTCCCAGCTGGGGTTCCCCGGGCTCTGGAACAGCAGCAGTGGCCTGCCGTGGCGGTCCGGCTCAGGCACCGCGCCCGGCTGGCATTGCACCACCACGCCGCGCTGCTCCACTGCCGGCAGCTGACTAAGAACCATCCCTGGCTGCTCTTGAATCACCAGCTCTAACAAAGGCTGGGAGGATGAGGAAGAGGAGGCCTTCTGGATGACACCGCCGGTCACAGAGGTGATAATCGGGGGGTGGGGGGGAGGCGCAGGAGGTGGCGGTGGAGGAGGAAGAGCAGCTGGCGGAGCAGGGAGGGACTCCTCAGGGCGAGGTTTTCTCGGTCGTCCTCGTTTTCGTTTCACCTGTGGAGTGTTGGAGGCAGAGCTGCCACCGGCGGCACCACCTCCTGACGCCATCGCCTCCAGAGGGCGCTTGACGGTGCTGACTCGAGCCTTCTGGACCACAGAGGTGGGGGTTGAGGGGGTGTGCTGCTGCTGAGGAGGAGGCGGAGGAGGCGGGGCGACCTTCTCCCTATCGTAGGACAGACAGCTCTGAGGCAGGATCATCACGGGGAGAGGCCCGCCTTGCTGCTGTGGCAGTGTTGCCATGGCAATGACCTTCACGCCACCGCCACTGGCAGCAGCAGCAGCAGCAGGGCCTCCAGGTCCAGACGCCCCCCCGACACCGGAGGCATCTTTAGGAGCCAGCGAGGGTGGGGAGGAGCGGACAGAGAGGGTCTTATCCGGGATAGAGCTCCGAGGGAGGATTCTGGGTAACTGCTTCATGAACGCCTCGACCTGCGGGACAGCGAGAGATTGGCCATTCAGGTGAGCGGTAAACAGCTCTGGTCTAGGTGTTGTTTTGGTTACATCCTCTGACCACCACGTGGCATCTTGCTACAGTTCTCTGAACAGTGGCAGCTTTCATTAAGATGTGTTGACCTACCGCAGGACGTATAGATGAAGAAGAGGTGGAGGGAGGCGGAGCATCCAGGGAGGAAGGTTTTCCAGCTGCAGCTGATTTGTCTCCTGGTGGCAGCTTCAGTGAGGATGAGGAGGACGAGTCTCCAAGTTCCTTCTACGGGCAGAAAGACAGGAAGCCGTGAGCAGCGGGACGGCTGGATCAGTGAGATCGGTGATTGTTCAACAAACCTTCTGATCAGAAGCTCCGTCTCCATCAGCTTTGGAGATCACAGGCGTTTTCTTGATGACTTTGTGGGTTTTAGCTGGACCGCCTGCACAAATACGACAGCTGTGAGTGACTTCCTTACAAACAGCAGGTGCAACCGCATTTGTAACATCGTCATCATCAGACCTTATCGTACCTCATCCAAACTTTCCAAAAATGTGTTCTTAGCCACCAAAAACAGATCCTCAATTTCAACAGTATTCCACAAAAATATGTTCCTACTTAAAATATGTAAAAACAGAACCTCTAACAACTGTCCTCCATCTTCACAAGTTGTACCTCTAACCCTGGTCCCCACTGGGCGAGTCTCTCACACACACACACACACACACACACCGGCGAGCGCGGCGGAGGACACGAGTTCGGCCTGGCTGCAGCGAGGGTTCACGATGTGCTCCTGGATCAGGTAGCGAGCGATCTCCACCACCGTGTCAAACGAGCGCTTCAGGATCTTCTGCGCCCAGTCGCAAATCAGCTCACACGCAGCCTCCGTCACTTCCTGTTTGTACGTCTGGACCAGCTCGGTGAGCTCCGCCTGGAGATAAAGAGGAACAAACAGTCTTCCTCATGAACAAACCACAGACTCGTTTATTTAGAGCTACATTTATATTATATGAATTATATCGTGTTTATCTTTGGTAAAAGATAGTTACGTTAAAATAATAAAGATATTTGGATATTCTAAGATTAGATGCTAAATTTACACTGAAAAAAACTGATCAGCAACACAGACAAGTTGATAAAATTTGAATACAAAGAGAGAAACATTTTTAACTTATTAAATCTTTAAGTGAGTCACTGAATAAATTTGGATTTTAAAGAGCAGTTTTTCTAAAATCATTTGTTCAGTTTAGCTTAAGTCAGAGTTCAGACAGAGGGAAATGAAGGGTGCTGCTTATATTAGCACAGTTTGAGTACCGGGTCGTTCTTTAGGTCGAGGTTGGGCAGCAGAGGCATGTTGAGGACCGTCTTCCTCCTGATGCCGCTGTAACAGTACGTGTCAGCCGGAAAGGTTAAGGAACAGTAAATGTCATTCCCGGTATTTCCGACCTGTTACTGTCTGCTCGTCGCATTTAAGATTCATGCTGTTTTAATCTGAAAGGATATTTGGACTGCCCTCTGCCTCCGAGCCGTCTCGCCTTGATGTTGGGAAAAATGTCTCTGATGATCTTCCCAAAGTTGGCGGCGCTCAGAGGACGCTGCTGCAGGTTCTCGCAGTACCGCCTGCAGGACAGAGAGACGGATGGACAGTCAGGCGTCTGCAGGAGAAAAAACACTGACAGACTCTCGGATAACCCGATCTTTATCTATTCAGACTGTAGGCTTCTACTTCAGGGCAAATGTGTGTGAAATGAGCGTGTGTTGGTGTGATTTCTGACTTGTAGGTTTCGTAAACATCCTGTTTGGGAAGGCAGGTGTCTGAATGCTCCTCCAGGTGACTGCGGATCCAGTTACAGGTGTGAAGCTGGTCAGCCGTGTTGAATGAACTCGAGTCACCGCCACTAAGAACAAACACACAAATTCATAATTTACATAACAGACTTCTGCCTTCCTGTCAAAACGATTAATGAATCATAAATAAATATTATTAAAAATTAAAGGAGGAGGGAAATATGTGGAGAAACAACTCCAACTTTTGAGCTGAGAGATGAGAGAAAACACCACAAGTGTGAGATTAAAATGGTAAATTTACAAGAACAAAAAGTGGTGTACTATCTGAGAACAGCATGGTTAATTTATGAGGAAAACACGATATATTCTCAGAGGTTTTCCTGATAACCAACCCTGACTTTGGCACAGGCAAAAAAATCAGCTTTAAATCAGGCAGGTGTGTTTAACCTGAACTTGTCTGACCTCTTGTCTCCAGAGCTCGGTCCAGAGGGCAGTTGGAGGTACAGGTACAGCTTGTCGTTATCAGAGAAACGCTGAACATCTTGCTGTTTAAGAAAAACATAATAAATAGATCACACCTGAACTCAGCAACACTAAATTCTGCAGGTCTGGACTTTAAATTCACAGCACGCTTCTTACCAGGATCTGCTCCACTTTGGTCTGAACATTTTTCCTGAAAGAGGAGAGAGGACGCACCGATCACAAGCATCCAGCAGACAGTCAGAGACTAAAACCAACCTTTCACACTCAAATACATCTTCCTGTTTAATGGACTTCACTCAGACTTACGAGATGTTGCTCTTCAGTTTCTGCAGCAACATGCTGGGCTCTGTGTCGCCCTCCCCTGCCTCCAGGCTGCTCTCCCCCCGCCGGGAGGCCTCGGCCCGTTGGTGATGCTGGTCCTCTGACATCTGGACCAACTAACTGGTGCTGAGAACCACCATCTGAGGGAGACACGGGAAAACACAAGCTGTGAGGACAAAACCAGCAACATCTGGCTGAAGCTCCAAACCTGCAGTTCCTCTGCCGTCCAGCAGAGGCGCCAGCAGTGGCTCAGTCCCCATAGACTCCCATGTTAAACAGCAGAAATAAACATGTTTAATAAAATGTGCTGACGAAATAGTGTAAAAAATAATTTTATCGGTTTGGGGTTGATAATCAATAATAAGTTACTGTGGCACCTCTGGACTCTTTAAAGCTGACTGCACCCTTGCGAACATCTGGAGGCAGCTGTGCACCTGTGGACCTCACAGGCCCCCTGCTGTCCTGCGGGTCCAAACTGGGGCTGGGGGGCTCCAAAGTGCTATTTTTGCCCAGCTTTACTGAACAGGTGTGCGGGGCCGATGGGGGCCCAGAAAGACCCGAAACAGCCAGAAAACGCCCACAAACAGGGCCAATGACCCCCCAGTGTCCCCCTCCTTCGGGAGGCTAATCGGCTGGGACGATTTCATTTTACTGTCCAAATCTGGATGTAAACAGCTGGAATCAGCCTACGTTTAGAGCCATTGGTGTGAGCTGCGGGCCGCTCACTCTCAGCCCGGTAACAGAGTGACTCATGCCGGCTGCGGCAGAGCCGCTCCTGCGAGCGCCGGAGCGGAGGAGGAGTAGCGCGCAGCCCGCTGCCGTTAGCTGGGGCGCCGGTGTGTCCGCCGTGTTTACAGCGCCGATGGTCATGTGCCCAACACACACACACACTCACTCACTCACTCACTTACACACACACACACGCCCAGCGCAACATGTTACAGTGGCGCTAGCAGGCTAATGCCGCCATCCACGTTAGCTACCGGAGGCGGCCCCGGCACGGTGGCTGTGTCGTTCTGAGCAGATGTGAGAACCGGGTCATGACCGAAGCGCCCGCGGGCACCGGTTCCCGGTGAGGAGCCCGGGGTTATCCCGGATAACGGACGTTTACGGGATAGCTGCATGCTAATCGTCATAGGCTAGCTCACAAGCTAAGCTAGTAGCTAACAGATAAGCATTAGCTAGCAAGCACAGAATAACCCATAAAATCGTTTCCACGCGATGTTTTTAATTTCCAAATAATTCCTGATAATCATTAATAAATTCTGTTATTAATGTACGACCCAATAAGCAAGCTCTGTTTTACTATTTATTTTAAAAAAGAAAAAGAAAATACCTGAACCAAGATACAGCAAAAATCCCCTTTCAGATTTTTTTGTGATTGGACGACTTTGTTATGTCTGCCTGACTACAAAGCCAGCGTCTATTCCCATTGGTTAGCTCTCAAGAATCTACCTAGATACCAAAAGCGCGCTTAATCCCATTCGTCGAGCAGAATTGTTTTTTCGTCAGAGATTATTCTGATTGGACGTGTTTTCCTGGTCTCCCCAGTTACAAAACAGATGAATTTATCTGGCGAAATCTGCATAGCAACAGTAAAAGCGAAACCATCTCAAACAAAACGTATTACTACTCCGCCGAGGTTACGCTTTGGTAGGGTTTGCGTCTGTCTGTAAATAGAAAATCCAGATAACACTCTGTAGGGGTACAGAGGTCAGAGGTCAAGTTAACAATCCATTAAAATCTGGCTCATAACCACTTTCAAGGTCAGCGTCATCATTTATTGGTCCAAAATGGACAAAACTATGATTCTTACAGGTGTGGTGTGTATTGTCAACATATAGAAAGCACAAAGATTTAAAATGTCACCACTGACCTCTCCTTAAAGGTCAACAGATTGATCTGAAGGTCAGCATGATAACAATGCTGTATAGAGCTGTTTAAAATGGTTTCTCACTGCTGTCGTTTGTGTTGACAACATATTGGCCGGTAGGGAACAATATATGGGGCTCCTAAATATCATGTCACATTTGACCTCTGGCCTAATTTTTACAGTTCACATCTGCCTTTCAAGTTGACCCCTAAATGAGAGGGAACAAGCTGATAAACTGGTTCTGTTTACAGTTTGAAACTATGTACATGTTCCTGAATCAGTTCTTTCTGCTCAAAAACTTTTTTCACTTCATTAGCACACATTTAAATGTTACGAATGCTGCACGTGTACTTTAGCCACAGAAATGAAAACTATTCTGTCAGATATATTTAAATTGGTTTCAGAAGGGCAAATAAAAGCCTGCATTTTGGTTTTACTGCACGACAAATGTTCAAAAAGAACAAAGAAAATGAGAATAAAGATATCTCGTTCCCTCACAGGAAACGCTGCCCGAGCGCGCGGCCTGGATGAGGTCGGAGTGCTGCAGAGAGACGCAGCGTGCCCGTGCTCTCCACACGGTGCACATATTAAAAAACAGAATTATGTGTTTTCTCATTAACCACACGAATGATTTGGCTAAGATACCCTAATGATCTTAAATAATAATATGAACACGAATGTCCTGGTTTATTAAAAGCTGTGGAAACATGATATAAAATACTCCATCAGTGTGATTGTGGTTTCACTGAGGAACCATCTAAGACAATCAATCTGCAGACCACACAAACAAACCAAGAAAAACGGCACTTTTTATTTAGCACATTTATTTTCCATCATACAAAAGAGACAGCAAACCGAGGACAGGTGAGCAGACGGGATGAGCAGGTTTCATTTTCTGCCGCAGACGCAGATCATCTTCATTCAAACCCGCTGCAGAGAAACAGGAAGGCAAACATCAGATCTACAGAGTTTAAATAAAGCTTTGTTTGTATCTGGCGCGTCATCACCGGCTCAGACCAACAAACATTCAGATTCTCTCCTTGGTTACTTTGTCATCACAGCAGCTGCGATTACTCTCAAAAAAAACTGGGGTGGAGGCCTACAGGACGACCTTTGACCTCCACCCCAGTTTTAATGTGTTTTTCACTTGAGTTATGCTGCTCAGAAATGAGGAAACCTGCAATCATTGTGAAACCACTGTGGATCCATTTCACCTGCACAGGTGCAAATCAAAGACAACAGGTGACCTGGAGAGAGTTATCGCCTCCGTGTTTTTGATTTTAACCTCAGTGAGGAGGTGACGTTTCTATTCAGCCTGCAGTCAGATCTGACATGATCTTTGTGTAGTCCATCTTCAGGACATTGTAGTTATTGATCCACATCATAACATCGAGGAAAAAGCTAATCCTCCTCGTGACCTTTGAGCCTACCTGACCATGTGGGCTATGTCCCAGTTGGTTTCAGACGACAGAGGCCCGAGGATCTCCACGCCCTCCTTGGTGACGATGGCGATTTCGTGCTGAAATGCAAACACGACAGGATTAAAAAAAACGTGTTTTCTCCTCTGAACGACACCCTGCAGGGCGTCTGTTACACCTGAGCGGGTATGGTGTCTGTGTGGCTGAACTCACTCTGTTGTAGGAGCGGGCATCTCTGTAGTACAGCACCTTGAGGCAGCGCTCCACCAGATCCCGCGCCTCCTGCTTGGTGATTTCCACCTTGTTCTCCACCACCTCCCTCATCAGAGGCTGCACACACAGAGTCAACACAACTTATTCACACAAACTCAGCAGAACGCACACGCCACCCTGTAGCTGAGGGTCCGTCTCTGGTTGCCTAGGTAACGCTCCATCAGTCAGCTGTGTCAGTCAAATGTGTAAAAACATTTGCACCCTGACTTTATAAAGTCAACAGAATCAGGAATCAAAGGTGAGCGTTACACCTGAAAATCACACTCACCTGAGCCAGGTATGCTCCAAAGCCTGTGGCCACAGTGGGAGCCTCATAAGCCACGCCCAGTTTGTCAACATAACCTAGGAAACTGGAGAGAAGAAAGACGGCCACCTGGTGAGACACGAGCTCATCCCTGTTTCAGGTTCGACACCTGATTCACTAACACAGGTAAATGCATCCTGGGAGATTTTTTGTTTTTATAAAAGAGAAATTTTTCTGAAACAGCCACAAAAAAACCCTAAAAACAGACTTTTATAGAAGTTATGAAAATTATAACAGGTTATAAAACAACAACAGGGACACAGCTCGCAGGTTGGAAACACCTCAAACTCATTGTTGTGCTGCTCAAACTGTTCCTAAATTTTTTTTACTTTGTGGCAGCACCCATCAACAGCCATCAGGGAACACCGCACTAATCAAAGGGTGTAGATGGTCTGCAGCAAAGCTTAGGCGGGTGGTGCCTGTCAAAGTAACATCCACACGGATGGCAGCACCCATCCATGTGGTCCAGTTCTGATTCTCACGTACCCACTGTTAGTGTTTTCAGTCACCCCGACTGGTCTGCAGCTATACAACCCCATACACAACAAACTGTGATGCTCTGTGTATTTTTGAGGTCTTTTAACTTTCGGGGCAAATACGGTAAAATTAAATTTCACCAAGAAATATTAACAAATAAATGTGCAATAAAGAAAGTTTGACAGAGGCTGAAAATGACAAATTAAAAGTTATTTAAAGACGACTCTCCCAACAAATACATGAGATAATATAAAAAGAATGCATTGTCAAATATGTTTGTATTAGATACTAATAGAAAGTGTAATTAATAAAAAGTACTGTGATAAATTAAATGAGCAAGTTTTAAATTTCACACAAATCTAAAAGAATAAACAAACAAAAAGTGAACGAATAAATTTCTGGATGATTGAATTAATAAATAAAATGTGTTACAGGTGAGAAAAAAAAGAACAACACTCTAGATGAAGTTCTAAAATATCCCTGCAACAAGAAAATGAATAAATCCAAACTTGTTTCTTACTACAAGTGAAAAATGCAGACGAGCAAAGGAGGAGACGGAGAGGCGGAGTTTTCCCTGCGGATGTGCTGATGGACGTCAGGATTCCCGCCTCATCTGTGTTTGTGTTGTGATGTGTGTGTAGTTATGTTGTAAACTGGTATGATGTGCTTGAGAAAAGAAAGACTTGACTAACCGGGACTTAAATGACACCTTAATGTTACATAAAACAGAGCCGACAGCATCAGCTGCTCTGCCAGCTGATTGGTCCACTCGGTCTGTACGCCAACTCGATGAGGCGTCAGACACAGCGGCGACATCATTGCCTTCAGCTTGTCGCCGCTGTCCTCCAGCAGGCTCTCCCCCGCACAGTCCTCATTTATAAAGTGCTCCCCAAACCCGAACATTACGGCTAACAGCCGGATTTCCTATTTCACTGCAGCTAGCCAACAACGAAGAACCACTTCCTGTGAACTCACTGCTGCAGCCAGAGGCAGAGCAAAGTTTTTAGTTTCTTTATTTTCCAGAGTTGCTGCTTTTGTCACTAGCAGGACTGCTAGCAGCAACCAACCAATCAGTGACATCACGCTCTGCACTCGGACAGGACGGCGCTTCCGACACTCCAAAAACTGAAGCTACAGACATGCAGTGTTTAAGCCTGGCTTCATGGACAGAGTTAAATCTGTGACCTTTTCCTAGAGAAGTAACAAGATGTGCGTTTCATGTCCCCTTTAAGCTGCGGCAGGAAGTCTCACCTCTCGTCGTTGTAGAAGCCACCGATGACCACGGTGTTCCACAGCGGGTTCATGCGGCTGCGGCGGTTGTACATGACGCGGGTGAGCCACGAGTGGACGGCCTTCGGGCTGTAGCTGTGCCCGTCACCCAGCAGCTCCTCATCGATCCTGGTGGGAGAACAAAGGCGGTTAGACGCAGCACGAAGGGGTGGCGGCATACATGTTTGTGTGCGTGTGCTGCTTACACCATCTGCTCGATGACCTGTTTGAGGTGCTGGTAGTCGGCGTAGTCACCCGACGCCCCCAGGATGGTGCTGTTGTTCACCTGCAGAGGAAACAATCTTGTTAAATTCATTGAAGCACGCCATCACCTGACTTCTATTGACGGCTGCGTCACCTTCATGAGGCGGGAAATGTTCCTGAAGCGAGCCAGAGAGCCATACGAGCCAAGCATGTCTGCGGCAATCACCACGCCACCAGTGAACTTCACGCCGAGCACCGACGTTCCTGTGACCATCGGGTTCCTGTGGAGGGAGGAAGGAAGGGGCGGATTAAATGAACTCTGTGATGGAAGCTGTGTTAGTAAAGTTTTTTTGACGTGCTCTACAAATCCTAACCAGAGATCTCCGTGAGCTCCAGGCTCAGAGTGCGCTCACACTGAAGGAGTCGTCTAACGCATCATTCACACCTCCTCCAATCAGAGGCACGGGTGATGAAGCAGAATTCAGGTGTGACTCCGCCCACTGCCTGGCAGGTGGGAACAGTGGTGAAGTGGTCCGGAGAAACCACACCATCAGCATCATCGGAAGACAAATGCCTTTTAGTAACTATGTCATTGAAAAGCACTACACTACCCACAATCCTCAACTGATGATGAACGTATTAAATTTCCATCATGTGTGTGTCTGCCTTAGTCTCTCACACACACACACACAGTCCAAACAGAGAATCAGCTGATCACCATGACCAGGTGATCAGTTACCATGGTGAGCTAAGCAGACTCACCTTCAGTCGCCTGTGTCTCACACGGTGCAGTGACAGATCACTGACCCCTGACCTCTAGCTCTCTGTTGCCCAGAGGCCCAGCCCAGAGTCTGACATGTTTTTAATATCAAACACGCGACTAACCGGTCCGCCTGGACCACCTGAGACTCAGATGGACTCTGAGGTCACTGTGAGCAAAAAGCTGCGGATGTTTCCGTGTCGGAGGAGGTGAAGCATCCGCTGGAGCTGCCCTTACTCAGCAGGAGCCGCAGCGCAGTTTAAACCGAAGACGGACACGGACTAAAGGCGTGACCCGTCCGTGATCCAGTTATAAGCAACTGTGAGCCAGCAGAGCAGCTGTTACTCTACGCTAAAAAACATCAATATAAACCAACAGTTAGCTTAGCATCAACTAGCCTCCTCCATGATGATGCAGCACTCAAACCGAAACCCCCCCCACCACGCCGGCTCTGGCTCCGGGGAGCGGCTCACTCACAATGTGTGTCGGACTGGCCCACAGGAGGTGCCCGGCCCACCGCTGCTGCTCCCGGGGAAAGAGTAGAATTGTCCCGGCTTCGGCCCGTCCTCCCACAGACTCAGCTTTGGTCCATACGACTCCATGTTTGATACTGCCGGAAATGACCACAGCGCACTTTCCTGTTGGTGATGAGCAGGTGTGACGTCACTAGGCGGAGCTTGAAAATGGCGTTTGGCCGATAAATCAAAATAAACTCAAACTAATTAATTAAAATATGGAGGTCTATGTCAGGCAGTTTTAACATAAAATCCGTTTCACCACACTTACAGTCCAGATATCTGAAATTTATTCATGACTAGACATATTAGTAAATTATGATATCTCTAATTACATTCTGACTAATCGAAATAACGTCGGATTTACCACTGAACTGAATGGAGGCTTCAATTCAAGATATCTACAATGAATTACTGACTATCTGAAACACATATTTCAGATATCTACAATTAAATTATGACTAGTTATAAAATGAATTCGAGATATCTCACTTTTTGTTCTGACTAGTCATAATTCTAATTAAAGATATCTTGAATGACACCGTAATACAAGATATCTTAAATGTATTTTTAAATAGGAAACATATAGTTTTGACTAGTGCAAATTAAATTCTAGATATCTTGAAAGCAAATAACGACTAGGCAAAGCTAAATTAGAAACATCTAGAACTGTAATTTTGACTAGTAAAAATACAATTTTTCCCAGAACAGCCAGCGCCATTATAGCCACCTGAAATTCTACACTACAGGCAATTACAGCACAAGGGGGCTTACACGCAATCGTTAAATTCAGATATCTAAAAATGTAATTTGAGTAGTCATAATTACGTTTGAGATATCTTGAATTGTAATTACAGATGAGTGACCTTTCAAATGACGAATCCAGCGATGTCATTTGAGATATCTTGATGCAGAAATGTATAAATGTTCTACTTTATTCTAATCTGCTGCCCAGTCTCTCCTACACTGCTAGAAACACTGACACACACCAAGAATAGCTGTTCATACCTGTTCAGTCAGTCACAGTAATCTCACTCTGATCTGCGACAAGCTGAATCCACGTGTCCTTCATCAGACTGTGGTCCAGGAAGCTTTATTGTGTTTAAAGATTTAGAGCTCTAAGGTGCAGCCGTCACCTTAGAAATACACAGCAGCACTGAGAGAGACTCAGCCACAAAATCATTCACTGCAATTCAAATCTTTATTTTACCGCTCTGTGCCCAGAAACCAGCACATTAACATTCATCTCAGCATTCATCTTGCAGATGATTTCACTGTGAGATTTTCTAATGATGTATCAGAAAAGCACCAGGTGACACGTGGCTCCAGGACACAGTCAGTAAGTTCCTGAGGCCCCTAGAAAATAGAGAGCCTGCTCACATGTTTAATTTAGCACCCCTTGAACTTAAAGAGCTCAGTGTTTCTTTAAGATCATGTTCAAACCTTCTGTGATGGCTTAAAGGAATTATGAGCATCTCAAACATGAGTCTGACTGAAAACGAGAAGCTCTCGTTAGAAAACCAACACATCTAAACCCAAAAAACAAGCAACAAAAACCATTCACACACTTCTTTTTTCCTTCTCTTGTCCCAATCTGTGGCTCCTCCAGTCGAGCCCCTCCTGCATCCTCCTCTCTGAAACCTCCTTCAAGATGGAGCTCTGAGACTGATATCAGGACTCAGGCAGGAAGATGGTGTGATTTTTTAGTTTGTCTTCATCAAATGTTAAAAATCTGATCTCATACAAGTCTTAATGTCACTTCTTATCATCTGGCTCATTAGAAACAAACAAACTCTAAAAACTGATGTAAACAGCTTGGGGTCTGCATGTTTAATTCTGTTTAGACTATTAAACCGGTTCATCACTGATCGATACTGATGCTCAGCTCCACAGAGAGAAATGGAGGGGGAGCCACAGATCAGACAGACTGAAGCCAACTGCATCGGATTAAAGGAGTCGTTTCTTCTTCTGCTTCATCATCAGAGGCGTGATTGTAATCTGCAGAGGAAGCAGACTGTCAGATAGCACAAACAGACACGAGGAAGAGAAGAAGACAACATAAACAGGAAACAAAGTCTTCCTCTGACCTCTGACGCAGAGCCTCAGACTCTTCCTCTTCACAATTCGCCCATCCTCTTTGACGGTGCAGATGTACTCGCCGCTGTCCAGCAGCACGGGCTGGTTCAGGACCAGACTGAGGTTTCTGGCCTTGTGAGGGTCCTCCTCTTCCATGTTTGTGCGGCCACGATAAAACCAGGTCTGCTTCTCCAGGCAGTTCGAGCCGCTCTGGTACACGTGGACCATCATAGGCCACGGCTCATGACGGCTCCACTCTATTGTGGCTTTTTTAGGGGGAGGAAACAAGGTTTTCCAGGGCAGCACAGCACACTCAGCCCCTTCTGAGACCTTTACCTGTGGGACTGAGACGACAGCCAATCAAAACATCAGATGGTACATTTGACTACAGACTATGTACAAAAAATAGACATAGCCGCCATTAAGTCACTCACTGATTTGTTGAATTCAGTTTTATTTATATATACAGCATAAGGTAAAGACCCTACAATAATACAGAGAAAACCCAACAGTCAAAACGACCCCCTATGAGCAGCACTTGGTGACAGTGGGAAAGAAAAACTCCCTTTAACAGGAAGAAACCTCCAGCAGAACCAGGCTCAGGGAGGGGGGGTCATCTGCTGAGAGGGGGGAGAGATTAATTATAACTAATGATTAAATGCAGAGTGGAGTATAAACAGAGTAAAAAAGAGGTAGATGAAGAAGAAACACTCAGTGCATTATGGGAACCCCCCAGCAGACTAGGCCAATAGCAGCATAACTAAGGGAGGGTTCAGGGTCACCTGATCCAGCCCTAACTATAAGCTTGATCATAAAGGAAAGTTTTAAGCCTAATCTTAAAAATAGAGAGGGTGTCTGTCTCCTGAATCCAAGCTGGAAGCTGGTTCCACAGAAGAGGGGCCTGAAAGCTGAAGGCTCTGCCTCCCATTCTACTCTTAAGTATCCTAGGAACCACAAGTAAGCCAGCAGTCTGAGAGCCAAGTGCTCTGTTGGGGTGATATGGGACTATGAGGTCTTTGAGATAAGATGGGGCCTGATTATTCAAGACCTTGATGTGAGGAGAAGGATTTTAAATTCTATCCAGGAGCCAATGAAGAGAAGCCAATATGGGAGAAATCTGCTTCCGGACTCCTCCATCCTGGTCTGACTCCAGGACACCCCTGGTCCCACATCGCAGTTGATTTTCTATATGTCACCACCTGCTGGTACAACTGTCATTCTCACTGTAATTGAATAGAATAGAATCATCAATCAACCTAACCCCACATCTTTGGACTGTGGGAGGATACTGGAGAACCCACGCAAACACAGTGAGAACATGCAAACTCCACACAGAAAGGCCTGTGCTAAGGTGGATTCAAACCCAGACCTTCCAGCTGTGAGGCAACAGTGCTAACCACCACACCACCATGCTGCCTGTACATAATAATATATCTGTGAGATGGTTATGATTTTTTTTCTCTAAAGGTTAAAATTTTATCTGTAAAGAAATCCATGAAGTCTCTACTAGTTAAAGTGAAAGGAATACTCGGCTCTACAGAGCATCTTCTAATTTAGTGAGACGCCATTCCCTCTCCAGCTTTCGGGTTATCTGCTTTAAGCTGTGCGGTTGTGAATTATACCACGGAGTCAGGCACTTCTGATTTGAAGCTTTCCTTTTCAGAGGAGCCACAGTATCCAAAGTTATACGCAGTGAGGATGTAAAACTATTGACGAGATAATCGACCTCACTGGGAGCAGAGTTTAGGTAGCTGCTCTGCACTGTGTTGGCACTGAAGAGCATAACAATGAAGGAATTAGATCCTTAAACTTAGTTACAGCACTTTCAGAAAGACTTCTACTGTAATAAAACTTATTCCCCACTGCTGTGTAATCCATTAAAGTAAATGTAAATGTTACTAAGAAATGATCAGACAGAAGGGGGCTTTCAGGGAATACTGTTAAGTCTTCAGTTTCTATGCCATATGTTAGGACAAGATCCAGAGTATGATTAAAGTGGTGGGTGGGCTTAGATGACCTGCTCTGCCTCCTGAGCTACAGCCACCCCTTAATGAGTCTATGGGACAGACTCTCTGCTGGAGCCTCTGCTGGACTGCAGAGGAACTGCAGATTCTGGTATTTAGCTTCATATTTCAGCCCTATAGGTAGGTTCTTACCTCTGACCATTAGCCTCAGTCGTTTCTGATTCAGGACGAGCTTTCTCCTGCTGATGGTGCAGATGTAGATCCCACTGTCTCGGCTTCGGGGTTTTCTCAGGGTCAGACTGAGGTCTCCAGATGTCAGGGGGTCCTCACTCATCTTTGTGCGATCATTGTATGTCACACCTGATTGCTCCTTGCTGTTCGAGTACACGTGGACTGTGTTGGATTTGAGGCCATGGCTGAAGCACGTCCACTTCACTGTGGAGTTTTCTGGCAGGTTAGGTGTGGTTCTAAATCGCAGCTGAACAGACTCCACCCCTTCATCCACTTCCAAGGTGGAGACTGAGAAGAAGAAAAGCCAAAAGTTCAAATGTGAAAAGTAAATGGGAAAGAACCAAAACATAAAAGAAAAAGAAAACATACCCATCTTAAAATAATACCAGAAAAATGCAGCAAAACCTCCGCCAAGGACAAGACTGATGACCATGATGCTCAGGACAGCTGCGGCCCAGGCGGGAATTTGTCCTGTGGGTTAAAGTGCGAACATGACAGTCTGAAGATGAGTGCACAAACACGAGTGTGTGAACAGTGGCCCTCCCTCTCACCTATATCCCCAGCACTGACCTTTGACATGAACCAGGACTACTCTCTGCCTCAGCACGTCAGTGCCTGCGTGGACAGTGCAGATGTAGTGCCCGTTGTCTCTCTCTGAGGGGTACTTCAGGCTCAAACTCAGATCTCCAGTCTTCAGTGAGTCCTCCTGCATCCTCGTGCGTCCACAGAAGAACTCGTCCTGTTTTTTCGGCAGCTCGGTGCTGCTGTTCGGGAATATGTAGACGATCATGGGGATGGGTTCAGAGCGGGTCCACTCTACTGTGGCGTCATCAGACAGTGGAGATGTGGTTTGGCAGGGCAGCTGGACGAACTCTGACCCTTCCTTCGCCTCCACCTCCAACATGTCAACTGAGAGGACAAAAAAAGGTCAGTTTTTCACATATTGCACATTTATTACTTCCAACAGATCACCGTTTTCAGATTACTTCATCAGGAACCCATCAGCAGATTCACCCAGCATAAGTTACTTAAAAATTTAGTTTTATGTCAGTTTTTATACTTCAGTTTGGCACAGATTCAACAAGCTGCTCCATATTTTTATCCTTGGACTCTAAAGCAGCTTTGCATGAGTTCAAAATCATCTTTCTTTATCTGACACTGGGCCTCAGTGTAGCCTGAAACAAGCTGTTTTAGCTCCTCCCCCTTTAACACAAACAAAACCTGGAGCTTGTTAGCTTCGCCTGCTCCTCCTCTGGCTGGTAAACCTACAGAAAAAAATTGGTGATTCTTGATTAGAAATAAATCAGATCTGAAGCTTCATGCTGAGCTCATTTCATTAGAGTCCTGCAAAAAGAAGCCGTTTCCACGGTGGGTGGAGCTTCTGTGTGCTAAGACATGAGGATATCCCTCATCTATGATGTCATTCAGAGCTAGAAAAAGTTGAGTGAAACTGAGTGCCTTTGTGTCTCAACAATGAAACGTGTTTAATGTCCACCTCTGGAACAGGACATAAAGGAAAGCAGAGCATCTAATCTAATGTGTGCAATGATGTTATAAATTAATATTTTTATGTAACTCCTCAACTTGAGCTTTTTTAATTCAATCAAAAAATCATGAGAGCAGATGAATGGTTGCTGCCCGGTGCTGACCTTTGACCTCCAGCTGTACGTTGGTCAGCGTCAGCTGGTCTTTCTCCTTGCTGATGATGCAGTAATAACTGCCGCTGTCCGACACCTGCGGCTTCCTCAGAGTGAGGCTCAGGTCTTTGGGATCCGCCTCGTTTGCCATCATCGACGTGCGCCCGCTGTAACGCTGGTTCTGACCTTCCAGTTCATCTCGGTCTTCGTGCCGCCTGTGGACGGTCATGTGGTTGAGGTCGGGGTCGGGGTGGCTCCACGTCACCGTGGTGTCCTCCAGTAAAAAACTGACCTGGCAGGGCAGCAGCACAGATTCTGCTCCCTCATACACTTCCACCTTTGCAGCCAAGGCATGCTGGGAAACTAGGAGGACACAGTCAGACAGACATCAGTCAGAGAGAGAGTTTCTAAGCTTTTCTGTCACCTTTCTGGTCAGACTGTTGAATGTTTGGTCTTTATGTTTACAGGATGTAAATGAGCCTGAATTAACAGAATAGCTTCTTATTCCTTTTTGCCATCTTTAGCATCAGTTCCTGTTTCTCAGTAAAACAAACTCTCAGAGGAGCAGTTCAGTTTGGCAGCTTTGTACTTCTGTATTTATGTCTGTACCAAACCTTCAACCTGCTGCTAGAAATGCCTTTGCAAAGTAAGAAAACCGCTGCAAAGGAGGGCTTCATATTTTTATTCTCTATTATTTTGTTTTTATTTATTTTTTTGGATTCTCCCTCAGCAGCGCCGCATTATTCATAATTCAAAACAATCCTTCTTTATCTGATACTGGAGCTCAGTGCAGCCCCTCAATTCATTTTCTTTCTGAAATAAGCTGTTTTAACTCCTCCCCCTTTAAGATAGCTTTCATCTGACTGGCTGCCTCCTGCAAGCCAGCTGAAGGGCAGCACCCAGTGTCTGTGTACAGGTGTTAAAACACGACTTCTGCTCCTTTACATTTATGGAAACATCTCTGCTTAATGAAGATGATCTCATTTTCTGCATAACAATTGATTTAGTCTTTCAAACACTCACTGCTGTCATGGACTGCAGGCAGACAGATGTACATTAAACATAAACCTTTATTTGGGTTGAAGGCAAAGGCCAGAAACTCAGAATCCATGAAAAGGAAACACTAAATCCTGTCAGTGTCAGTACGATGCAACAAGGACACAGGCAGGACTGGAGGTATAAATGGACACATGAGACAATCGGGAAAGACCAGGCTAATGAGAGAAACGGAGACTTGGGAACATGGGAGGCAGGAAAACTCAGGGAATTATAAACCAGTAATAATAATAATAACAAATTACAAAACTGAAACTGGAATAGACCCTGTTAAAGGTTTACATGTTCGTCTGAGACCCACATGATTCAAAGGTGCTGCTGAATGAGGAAACTGTGAGTGGATAATCAGAGAAGCAGGAGGCAGCCCAGCAAACACACCCCACTGTTCACCCACAGCTACCCACTGTTATCTTACCGAGCACAAGGATCAAGAACACCCTCATCTTCCTCGAGTAAAGATCCTTTTTAAGTGCTTAGCGTGTTCAGAGTGGCTCCATGATGGCGGCAGGCAGCACGTTGCTGCTTCTCTTCCTCAGAAAACAGAAACTAAAGCAGCTTCCAGAGCAGTGGCAGCAGGAATGTGAAGATTCGGGTCGAGCAGCTTTTGGCAGCGACGTGTGGAGCTGAAACAGAAATGTGGCGAGCAGACATCAGTCTGTTTCTACTCCTCCTCCTCCTCAGGGCTGGCATACACAGGTACATCTTCAACACCTAAAGCAGGGGTAGGGAACTCCAGGCCTCGAGAGCTGGTGTCCTGCAGGTTTTAGATGTGTCCCTGATCCAGCACACCTGACTCAAATGACTGAATTACCTCCTCAGTCTGCAGTCAAGTTCTCCAGAGTTCTGCTAATGACTTCTATATGTGATTCAGGTGTGCTGGATCATGGACACATCTAAAACCTGCAGGACACTGGCTCTCGAGGCCTGGAGTTCCCTACCCCTGCCCTAAAGGTTCTCATCTATATCAGAGCTTCTGATGCCATCATGTCTCTGGACTGAAGAATCTGTGCTCCACCTGCAGGAGTGCTACAGCTGCACAGGCTGGGGCGCCTTTAAAGAGACCTGCGGAGATGATTCGGACAAACTTTCTGACATTTTGTAGAGATGATCTTTCTACCATCAAAACATCGGTGAACAAATCTGTGAAAAGTAATCTGGTTTTTAAACCCAGTGCAGCGTCCGACCTGCATTCAGATGCTGAGGAGCTGAAAACAGACATTCAAAGCCAGAGATCCAAATCTGGCTGAGGGTAAAACAGCTGCAGCAAAGCTCAGCCTGGAAACAGCAGCAGGTCTCTGAGACCCAAAGAACTGAGCACGCACTAAACCCCATGCAGTTTGTTTGTAGATCACATAGAGGAGCAGGAGATGCCACGCTCACCTTGTTGAACCTGATAAACACTTGGAGACATGAAAAGGTTCTCATGCTTGATTACTGTTTGTTGATTCTTCTTCAGCCTTCAGCTCTGACCTGAATAAAATCCCTGTGAGCTAGATTCTGGAAGTTTTAACTAACAGGATTCAGAGAGTGTCCAATCAGGTCTTCTCCTCAACTGGGATTATTATTATTACTCATCCTGGAAACCAGTGTGTCAGAGCAGGTATCAAATCAATCAGTCTTTATTAGTTGGCTATGTACCACAGACCTTCAAGGTGGCTGTAATTAAACCTCTGCTTAAAAAGCCATCACTTGACCCAGCTGTCTTAGCTAATTATAGGCCAATCTCCAACCTTCCTTTTCTCTCAAAGATTCTTGAAAGAGTAGTTGTAAAACAGCTAACTGATCATCTGCAGAGGAACAGTTTATTTGAAGAGTTTCAGTCAGGTTTCAGAATTCATCACAGTACAGAAACAGCATTAGTGAAGGTTACAAATGATCTTCTTACAGCCTCTGACAGTGGACTCATCTCTGTTCTTGTCCTGTTGGACCTCAGTGCAGCTTTTGATACTGTTGACCATAACATTTTATTACAGAGATTAGAGCATACTATAGGTATTAAAGGTACTGCACTGCAGTGGTTTGAATCATATTTATCTCATAGACTCCAATTTGTTCATGTAAATGGGGAGTCTTCTTCACACACTAAGGTTAATTATGGAGTTCCACAGGGTTCTGTGCTAGGACCAATTTTATTTACATTATACATGCTTCCCTTAGGCAGTATTATTAGAAAGCACTGCATCAATTTTCATTGTTATGCAGATGATACTCAGCTTTACCTATCAATGAAGCCAGATGACACACATCAATTAGTTAAACTGCAGGAATGTCTTAAAGACATTAAGGCCTGGATGACCTCTAATTTCCTGCTTCTAAATTCAGATAAAACTGAAATTCTTGTTCTCGGCCCCACAAATCTTAGAAACATGGTGTCTAACCAGATACTTACTCTGGATGGCATTACTTTGGCCTCCAGTAACACTGTGAGAAATCTTGGAGTCATTTTTGACCAGGATATGTACTTCAATGCACATATTAAACAAATATGTAGGACCGCTTTTTTGCATTTGCGCAATATTTCTAAAATTAGAAACATCCTTTCTCAGAGTGATGCTGAAAAGCTCATTCATGCATTTATTACTTCTAGGCTGGATTATTGTAATTCATTATTATCAGGCTGTCCTAAAAGCTCCCTGAAAAGCCTTCAGCTGATCCAAAATGCTGCAGCTAGAGTACTGACAGGGACTAGAAAGAGAGAGCATATTTCTCCCATATTGGCTTCTCTTCATTGGCTCCCTGTTAAATCTAGAATAGAATTTAAAATCCTTCTCCTCACCTACAAGGTCTTGAATAATCAGGCACCATCTTATCTCAAAGACCTCATAGTACCATATCACCCCAACAGAGCACTTCGCTCTCAGACTGCTGGCTTACTTGTGGTTCCTAGGATACTTAAGAGTAAATGGACTAGTTCTTATATAGCGCTTTTCTACTCAATCAGAGCACTCAAAGCGCTTATACAACCTGTTTGCATTCACCCATGCACTCCCATTCATACAAGCACTTCCATCATTAATTAAGCTAAGTGCTTTTTTAATTAACTAGCATTCACACGCATTCATACTCCAACAGAACGGTCGGAGAGCAACTTAGGGTTAAGTATCTTGCCCAAGGATACATTGGCATGTAGCCTGGAGTAGCCAGGATTCGAACCACTGACCTTCCGATCAGTAGGTGACCTGCTCTACCTACTGAGCTACAGCCACCCAATAGACCCAGTAGTAGCTTTCAGGCGCCTCTTCTGTGGAACCAGCTTCCAGCTTGGATTCAGGAGACAGACACCCTCTCTATTTTTAAGATTAGGCTTAAAACTTTCCTTTATGATAAAGCTTATAGTTAGGGCTGGATCAGGTGACCCTGAACCATCCCTTAGTTATGCTGCTATAGGCCTAGGCTGCTGGGGGGTTCACATAATGCACTGTTTCTCATTCACCTTATTTACTTTGTTTATACTCCAGTCTGCATTTAATCATTAATTGATATTAATCTCTGGCTCTCTTCCACAGCATTTCTTTCTCTCCCCTCAGCCCCCTCTCAGCAGATGACCCCCCCTCCCTGAGCCTGGTTCTGCTGGAGGTTTCTTCCTGTTAAAGGGAGTTTTTCCTTTCCACTGTCGCCAAGTGCTTGCTCATAGGGGGTCTTTTGACTGTTGGGTTTTCTCTGTATTATTATAGGGTCTTTACCCACAATACAAAGCGCCTTGAGGCGACAGTTTGTTGTGATTTGGCGCTATATAAATAAAATTGAATTGAATTGAATTGAATTGAAACCCGGAGCAGGAGACTCTCACGTCCTGGTCCTTGATGAGCCTGGAACCAGGAGGTCAGACGTGGATCATGGAGCAGATACTGACTCCAAACTGAACTTTGAAAAAGTGAAAAACAGCTCCAGCATCTGTTTGAGGAAACCTTCGTATTTCCACATTGATAAACCACAATGATTTTATTTTATGATGCTGCTCTTATTGAATCTGTTTTATCCTTTTCCTTGGTATCCTGCTTTGAATATTTATCTGTAAGAGCAGGAACTCAGTCACAGTGCTGAATGGTCTAACAGCTGATCCGGGGTTCCTGTGCTGCAGACACTTGCAGCGGTTGGCTGGTTCGATTTAACCCTTTGCACAGAGGGTCCCAAATTACAGAACGTTTAAAAACAGCATCACTCACAGGAACCAATCACAGCATTGCTGTCCCACATGATGCTGTGTTATTGGGATCTATTTGTCTCTTTATTATGTTGTGTCATAGGGTCAGGGTTCAGTGAGGATGGATGTCTCACTGACTGCAGTGTACATATTCGATTGAGCAATGGGCGTGGACCGTGTGGCTGATGAGTACAGTTGTTGCACAATGGTCCATTAATCATACATAGATATAAATAACAATAATATACTCAGTCCCATATTTAGATTTTATTTATTAATATAAACAACATCTGCCATGCTGATTTTTTCTCTACATATATGAGCACGAGCAGATTAAACAGTAATGCAGCCTGGGCGTGTACTACTGTTAAAAATATATGCACTGAAATCGAGGGCAGAGAAAAATCATCACTTAAATATGAGAAGTTACATGTTTTAAGTTAATTTTATATAAGAATGATGTGGATTAATTTCAGTCAGTTCATCAGTTCAGCTCTGAGTTTTTAATGACTGTTTGCATTTATGACCGCGCAGCTCTTTTTATGCTTCATGTAGAAAAATCTTCCATTTGTAACATGATTAAAGCTTTCTGATGAGCAGGAAAAACTTTCTGCAGTTTGAAGGAAATACTCGAGTAAAGTTCATCAAGTTATCTGTAATTTAACTGCTTTAGCAGAGCAGTCTGTCTCTCTCTCTCTCACACACACACACACACACACACACACACACACACACACACACACACACACACACACACACACACACACACGGGGTTCAGAATTTAATGTAAAGATCATATAATCATATTTAAATGTATTGATTTATATACTTCTATATAAATAAGTAGATAAATAAAAAAGATACTGTTCAAAGATTCATGGGAAACAGAGATGCAGAGAAAACATGAAGGGATCATGTTATTATAGAAGTGAGACTTTCATCTGGTGCCTGATCTTTTGAGAAAGGTACAAAATTCACCAGAATTTAAGAAAACGAACTGCATGATGGTAGAACTGGTGAGTAGAGTATTACCTCCTCAAATGGGAGAGCTAGTGTATTTATTTACTCTACTCATTTGTAAAACATCCTAGTCTTTTTATTGATTGAATAACAGCAAATGATAAGAAGAAAAGAGCAATAGATAAATAAAAATGGAAAGGTTATGAGGGAGAGGAGTAGGGCAGAAGGAGCTGAAAGAGAAAAAAAAATTAGATAGTGTTAAATGAATACTATTTGTGGGTGTGTTTTTTCTTAGAGTGTATGTTGGCAAAGAGAGCTACAACTAATGTAGCGACTTTAAGTTACTGAAGACTGAATTCCATAAATAGATATCAGCAGTAGCATTTTTTAGAGAAGATATTTGTTTCCGTAGATATTTGTTCAATCAATAATTTTGACCATAAAGTGATGTTGATTTGGTTCTTTGACTTCCAGTTTTTGAAAATAGTGGTCTTGGTGATTATTATCTCTGGGTAGAGTATTTCGTTCAAAGGTTTATTTAATACTATGTTGGATAAAGCTCCAAGTACGTGGGATAATGGGCTGTAGCAGTTCAAAAATGAGATAGATCATGTGTGATGTCTTTCCAAAATTGTTTAATAGGTGTCCAAGTAAGAGATCGGAGTGGAACAAATCTGAGAATATGTAAAACCCATCTTAAACATCCTTTCATTGGTATGGTGTATTTGGTGTATTATTCTGTATTGTGTTAGTTGTATGTTTGTATTAGTTGGTGTGTTGAATAAATTTTTACAAACTTTGGTCCAGAATTTGGCACTCGGGATAAACTGCAAATCTTGCTGCCATTTCTGTGATGGGATGCAGATTCTAGTATCAATTAAAAAATAAATCTGTATATTTTTAATAATATTTTTGTTTGTGTGTAGATATCTATAAATTCAGACGCAGGTGAAGACTGATGCAAACTGGGGGCTTCAATATCAATTTTTGATTGATAGAGGCTTTAATTTGATAATATTTTAAAAAAATGTTTCTCCCCAATGCCATACTTTTGGGCCAGATCAGAAATTTTTAATATAGAGTTATTATGAAAAATATGCATGAAGATAAATGTTGTCTTATTTATTGTAAAATCTGGTTGTTCCAGATGGGAGAAAATTTATTGGGAGGTATTTGGTGAAAGTTACCAGGCTGTCAGAATTGTAGCTTTGGTTCTTGAAGCATGGGTGGCGTGTGATGGAATGGGTTATGATGGGTAAGACATGTAAAGAGAAAGATGATGCTAAGGCTGCTGCATCCCAGCTATTAGGAGAAACGGGAAGAGTAGTGTAGTCTGAGATGGTGGTGAAGGTGTTTATAAGGTTAATGGTTAATGGCTGTGGGCAAGGATGGCAATGGATCCTGTGGGTAAAGTAATAAATCATCTGCATATAGACTTATTTTATGTGAATGTTTTGGGACTGGATTCCAATAATATTTTTCTTTTGAGTTCTGGCAATTGGTTCAAAGAAAATAGCAAATAATGACAGAGAGAGTGGATCCTTGGCTTGTGCCTTGATGCAAAGTGAAGTGTTGTGATGTTAGCCCATTCACCACGACTGTGACCATCGGTGACGAGTACAAAACTTTCACACAGTGTAATTATTGTAGGGTCTTTACCTTACAGTATAAAGCTCCTTGAGGTAACGGCTTGTTGTGATTTGGCGCTGTATAAATAAAACTGAACTGGACTGAATTGAATAAATGATTCACCAAAACCAACTTTCTTTAATGTTTCTTTAATTCTTTAAGAATTCCCAATTAAATTTATCAACTGCTTTTTCTGCATCTAATGAAACAATTTCTGTCAGTTGATAAGAATAAGATATATAATAAATAATGTTAAATAGTCTTTGTAAGTTATTAGATGAGTGCCTTCCTTTTATAAAACTGGTTTGATCTGTGTGTATAATGAATGAACTCAGTCTGTTTTTCCACCCCGACTGCCCTTTTTTCTCCTTGTCGCCAGCAGCAGCCCCAGAGCCACGGAGTCGGAAACACTCACACAGAGGAGTGGGAAAACAGAGAGAAGAGGAGTGTGTGAAAATCCACCCTCAGCTGCTTTTTCTGTGGCAAAAGACTACTTGTGATCAATAAAAACTGACTCAACCTTACCACCGTGCTCTGCGCTTGTGTTCAGGTTTACAGAGGGGCTTAACATATTTACAACATGAAGTTTGAATTTTGATTAATTTCTTCAAATTTAATTAAAATGGGGAATTGGGGTTCTTTAAGAAGTTCAGATATGGTTGGTGGTTTATTGCATTCAGCTATTTGGTCTCGGGAGTTGCGGTAAATCGCTTTTCCTAAAAGGTTATCAGTTTCCTCTTGATTAGGTTAAATTTTTTCTGAATATAAATTAGCATAAAAATTTTAGAAAATTTTATTTATTTCTTCAGGTGATTGTCTTGGTTTTCTTTCAGTGTTTCATCATTGAAATTGTTGGGTTGTTTTATTTTGTTTTTTGTTTTTTTGCTTTGTTTCATTTAATTTAATTTGAAGTATTTTTTACTTTTATTGCTGTGTTCTAAGATTCATGTCTAAGAAGAAATTTTGTTCTTTTATTTATATAATTATTAAGCTGTAACTGCATTTATGTAGTTCACAGAGGTGGCAAAAGTACTGACATTCTGTACTTAAGTCGAAGTACAAGTACTTATGTTAAAAAATACTTTAGTAAAAGTCGAAGTACTGGTTCAACTTCTCTACTTAAGTAAAAGTAAAAAAGTACAGGCTCTGAAATGTACTCAAAGTAAGAAAGTAAAAGTAATTCTTTGGAGGATGCTTCTACCTGCTAACCTCATTATATATTATTGTAATAACATAAAATAATAGTACATGAGAATACAAATGTTATTCCAATCTAAATTTTAATCCTAATGAATGCACTCAGCTTGAATCTGTTATGTAGGACACAAACTGTTAAAGGGAATTTAAACACAGGTCTATTCTCTGTGTCCTCCATAGTAGAGGGTGACTGTGCCTCCACCTAAACACCAACATGAGGATACTCAGGGGTTACAGTGGGATTCAGAAGCTGGAGGAACCCTAAGATCAGCTGTAGTGGTTCTGCATGGGGAGAAGAATCACAGCTTTCTATTGTAGCTGCAGTAAATGATGTTGGTGTGCAGGCTGTGATCAGCTGACCTGCTGCTGCTGCTCTGAGGTTTACTGCTCTGTGTGGATGAAGTGAACTCACAAAGATGTAACCCAGTATTTCACAGCTATCTGAGCTGATCTCCATCCCCTACACTGACAGCATACAGGCTGTAGAAATGTGGGATTCAGTGATCTCAGCATCAGCAGCTTTGATTCAAACTCATCTCTGCTGCACTGATGTAACCTGTAACTCTGACCATGAACACAAACACTGTGCTCCAGTCCAACACAGAGCTTTACTGTAAATACAGTACAACAAGCTAACCTATTTATTACACACTAAACTGCAGTATTTTCATACAATCTTTGAATAACACAAAGTCAGCATACTTCAGTTTATTTTCCAGTCCTTACCTTTAATTCTAACCTCTCTTCTTCCTCTCCTGTCCTCTTTCTCCATCTCTGAGTGAACTTCTCTCTCTTTGCTCTCCCTGAAATACAGCAGCTCTTCTTTTAGCTAGCAGACACACTGTGTGACAAACTGCACACACTTTGTGTGTTTGCTGATATTTGTTGAGCATTTAGAAACGTTGCATTTACCTGCCACACGTTACTCCCTTCATGCTCGCTCCTCTTCAGTAGCGCTAGCTAAGCTGTTTATGTGCCGCAGCGCAACTTACGGATTCGGTCCGGCCCGATTATAGCGCTATAAATGAGACATTAATTATATGGGTTTGCGTATTTAATCCCTTTCTACGAGATAAGCCCCGGTGATGGAGGATACACCAGTACGATTGTCTCTTATATGTTATTATTCCTCCGTTTAGGCTCAGATCGTTTGATGTTTGACGGCGCACTGACCGGAAATGCAAACTTCTCTCTGACGTGTTAAAAAGTAACGAGTCTGTTTGAAAATGTAAGAAGTAGAAAGTACCGATACTTGTGTAAAAATGTAGGGAGTAAAAGTAAAAAGTAGTCAGAAAAATACATACTTAAGTAAAGTACAGATACCTGAAAAATCTACTTAAGTACAGTAACGAAGTATTTGTACTTCGTTACTTCCCACCTCTGGTAGTTCATTGTGAATCTGGTTATTTGGATTAGTTGCATTGGAAATTTCTAATTCTTAGTTTTTTTTCCAGGCATCTTTCCTGTTCATTTTCTTTCTTTTTCTCGTGTAGAGTAAGAAGTTATTTTTCCCCTCAGTACTACTTTCCCTGTTTCTGGAAAATTGTTAAATTCACCCTACACATTTTTGAAGAGATTCAAATCAGGGCTTTCTGTGGGCCAGTCAATAACATTCACATTAGTCTTCTGGAGGTCGATCTTCACCAGGACCGACACATGTTTTGGGCCATGTTGGAAGACAAAGCTTGAGGTTCTCTTTCAGAATCTTCACATATCCTTCTTTCTCTATGGTTCCTTCCACCTTGACAAGATTACCAGTTCCAGACACACTGAAGCATCCCCACAGCATGTTTCACTGTGGGGACGGTGTTCTTTGGGTTGTACACCTCTCTTTTCTTTGTCCAAACATAAGCAGGATCTCTGTGTCCAAAGAGCTCTAGGTTCATCTCAGCTGACCAAAGGATGCTTCCAGTGTGCACAATCTCTCTCCAGGTATGTTGTTAGCATACTTCAATCTGAAGGTGTCTATTCTGCAGAAGTGGAGTGTTATTGTCTTCAACCTCACAGTCCATTCCTGTGCAGGGTTCCAGTGATCTTCTTTGAGACTACAACTCACCATTTGGCAAAGTCATTCACTGGAGTCTTGGCAGTTTTAGCCTAATCTTAAAAATAGAGAGGGTGTCTGTCTTGGATTCGGGAGACAGACACCCTCTCTATTTTTAAGATTAGGCTTAAAACTTTCCTTTATGATCAAGCTTATAGTTAGGGCTGGATCAGGTGACCCTGAACCCTCCCTTAGTTATGCTGCTATAGGCCTAGTCTGCTGGGGGGTTCACATAATGCACTGTTTCTCATTCACCTTATTTACTTTGTTTATACTCCACTCTGCATTTAATCATTAATTGATATTAATCTCTGGCTCTCTTCCACAGCATGTCTTTTCTCTCCCCTCAGCCCCCTCTCAGCAGATGACCCCCCCTCCCTGAGCCTGGTTCTGCTGGAGGTTTCTTCCTGTTAAAGGGAGTTTTTCCTTTCCACTGTCACCAAGTGCTGCTCATAGGGGGTCGTTTTGACTGTTGGGTTTTCTCTGTATTATTGTAGGGTCTTTACCCACAATACAAAGCGCCCTGAGGCGACTGTTTCACTCAAGCAACAGCTTGAGTGAAAGTATCATAATAACCACATGCTGGCTGTGAAATGCAAAATCTCAGCTTCCAGAAACCATTTGAATTTTTCTGATAGGACAAACTTTTGTGCAATTACAGTATTACAAAGAGCGCTTGCACAAATGTGTGGATACACTCAGAGTTAAAGGATTAACCCTAACAGAGGCTTGTATCAAATTCTCAGAATTATTAATAATTAACACAAAATTATTAGCTGAAAATGATTGAAGTTTATAAGTGCATCCATTCTGAGTCACACTGTCAGCAGTCATAAAAGAAAGACTATTTCCTGTACTAGACTGTGAGTGCACACACACACACACACACACACACACACACACACACACACACACACACACACTGTGATGTATTCAGACTTGAGAGTCACAAAACAATTTCCTTCAGACCTTAAAACATGTCTTCTCTATGTCGCTCTCTATGTCCCCATAAGGCATAAATGACCCCATAATGTGAATATGTGAACACATATAGGTCCTCACAACATATTGCCATTATTCAGACTTCAGACTCAAAATCAGGGTCACTTAAACCTTAAAACGTCTCCTCCTTGGAGACTCTTTATGTCCCCATAAGCTGGAGACATCCCCCTGATGTGATTGTATTAACACACAGGTCCTCATAAAACAGTAATACCTGGACCACAAACACACATATCCACCCTCAGCAGGTAGGAACCTGCACGCTGCAGTTTCCTACCTGCAGGTCTGCTTGTACAGTCATGGTTGTCATGGCAACCGGGCGGGCCCCTTGTTGCACCAACGAGTCATACTGCCACACCTCTGTTGTCCTGCTGGCCGAAAGTACAGAGAGAGAGACAGGCGAGGGAGGGGCCGAGGTGTCAGGGTTCACTCATAAACTCACTGAAGGTTGCTGTGATGTCATCAGGTGAGCCTCTAGGCGTACACACCGATTCTCAGGTGATCTCGGCTGTTTGTCTTCAACCCGTCTCACCTGTCTTACTTCACCTGAACGTCGTCTTTCTGAGGAAGCAGTCACTGTAAGTCTCTTCTGTCTGAGTCTTCACACTAATGTAAACCTTTCTTTCTCAGGATATCATATCAGGAAGTCTTTTTCTACTCAGACTTTTATTTTGTAGTCTTCTTGTCCTTCCCTCTGCACTGTTTCTGTCAGATAACAGTTGTGTCAATAAAGATTACTGCAGAGTGTGGATGTGGGTCTGTTCCCTGAGATCTTACCGCAGCATTGTTTCAGCTGTTTTAGTGCTCCATGAATCGTCATTACTGTGTCAGTTAAAGTAATAAATTTTACTGATTCCTGTAATTAGGTGAAGTACTCATTAAATTCAGTTGAAATTTGTATTTAATAAATTAAATGCCTAACAGCAGAAACTGGACCTAAGCTTAGATCTGAGCTAAAGCTCATTCTAGTTTGATCAAACAGGCTCTATAAACTAACTGTAAAATAACTGGACTTAAAGCTAATGCTGGGCAATGTAATTTTTCTTCAGCAGCAGCAGGAACAACATGGAGTCGAGAGAGGAGGAGCCTGAGGAAGACACACAGAGGTCAGAGTTCACCTGCAACCTTTTAAATTTTAAATCAACATACAGAAAATAAACTGTGTAAATATCAGTAATCACTTATTTAGAAAGCAAAAGTCCAGCTCATTATGTTGAGGAGTCCTGCTCCTCGCTAGGCTTCCAAAAGATGGCCAATCAGAAGCGGGGGGCTAAAACAGGAGCTAAAACAAGTTTCAGACAGATGAAATTAGGTGTAAATAAAGGCTCAGTATAAGAGAACAGATTATTTTGAGCGCCAAAACATGCAAAACTACTGAAACAAAGATTTGAAAACTTGTTCACAATTAATCTGAAGATGGAGGAAAAACAAGTTTCCCTGTAAAAGAAATCCATCTTTTCCCTTTTCCCTCGTGTTTTTGTATTCTTTAAGATTTTCAGTATCAGTGTGCTTCTGTGTGCAGATCCTTTCTGGAAGATGAAGATCCTGAGAATATCCAGCCCCCCAACAGTACTACTACTACAAGTACTACAACAGCTGATAGTCCTTCAGCTCTGGGCCCAAATCTTGCTGCAGCAACAGATGCTCAATCAGGTACTGACAGAAGTCAGACATGTCAAACAGTATTTATGGCATACTGATGGTATAATCCCTGGAAAATTCACAGCTAACCATCAGTCATGTTTACTTACAAAGTTTTCCCAAGCTGACCCACTGTACTCCAAACTTTAGAGCTCAAGGCATCGCGACATAAATCAAAATCTTTCATGAACAAAAGAACATCATCAGTGAATTATCAGTTTAGCTTATTCTGATACATTTCTCCACAGATGACGAGGAAACAGGAGAAAAACCACTCATTGCTGTGGCAAGTACAAAGAGGACAGAAGGTAGGAAGAGCAAAACGTGAGTTTTGGTCTCAGGTGAGTCCTGTCATTAACTCCTTGACCTTTTTTTGGTTTTAAAGATGAGGAAGAGGTGGAGGAAGAATGTGGGGGAAAAATATCTGCTGGAAGTGAGGAGGGTGAGGAAGACGAGGGGTGTAAGGAGGGTGAGGAAGACTCATTCATTTGTTTCTCCTTCAGATTAAATTTTCTGTTCTCATCATATTCAAAATTTGCCAGCAGATGAACTCCACAAGGTGTCTGATGTCAAGCCAGGTAACTCTGCTAGCTTCCTCCTTCTTTTTCTTCTTTGCCTCTTTCTGAGCTTCCTCTCTGACGTCCTGTCATCCATCAGGTGGTGCTGATTCAGAGGACAAATCACTGACGCCCACCAGAGACAGACCAGGTACACAGGGATGAGAATTTGTGGTTTCAGAGTCCATCCTTAATCTTTCTCTGCTCTAAAATGTTTTATTTTGTGGTATTTTTGATGGCACAAGAAAGAAAAATATGTAAAAACAAAAACAAAGAAAAAGACATGCAAATACACAATACATACATTCATATTACAAGTTCATAGCTTAAAGCTGCACACAAGAGGGAAACAATTAATTAATTAAAAAAACTAATTACAGAATGAATCAAAAATATGAAAATCTAAAATAGTGTAATGTGAGCACTTAAATATAAATAAAAGTATTTAAATATACAATTATAAATATTAATATTAAAATATACAAATAATTAAAAAATAAATATAAAATTAATGAAATAACAAAAATAAAAATAAAATTTTTAAATACAATCATAAATTAAATTGAAAAATATAAAGTTCTATAATGAAAATAGCTATATTAGAAAATAAGTAATTTTACTTTACATATGTAAAATATGAATTATGACATGGATGATGAGTGTGTCTCACTTCCTGTCTGCAGCTCCTCCCAGCACTCTGGCTTTGTCCAGCCCACAACCAGTGAAGAAGAAAGTCCTGATGGCTCCAACTCTCAGTCTGTCCTTAGGTAACAAAATTATAACCGTTACTTCTTATTAAAATTCAGGCCATACTTTTCATTCACCGTGATTTAGTCAGATTTTTGGTGTTTGATTTGATTTCCTGCCCGACCGTCACTTTGAGACGCTGTTGTTTTGTCTTTAGGTCGCAGTGAGTCCACGGTCTCTGATGATCTGCCCTCTGTCTTCCTTTCCCCTTCACCTGAAGATGAAGATGACACGGCACTTGATTTTGATCTGGATGCTATGGAGACGCCCTCTGACAACGAATCGCTGGCCTTCCCCATGTATGACCTAAACGTGGAAGGTGAGAGGTCAGAGATTAAAAAGTCCAAGGTCCAAGGTTTGTGACCACCTGTTCATTTTCTTATCTGATTGTTTCTCAGACGACCTGCGGCGTCTCGGAGTCGCTTCCAGTCGCCATAGAGGTCACAGCTCCAGCCCCAGGCCCAGGTCTGACTCTAAGACCGGTTCCCTGCTGGAGACAGACCAGAGCGGACTGGGCTTTCTGGAAAGGGAGGATGTGGTGGACAGCCAAGGCATCAAGTGGCGCTGTTTTGCCACAGGTGACCCTCCACAGGAGAGCCGGGCCAATATGAGCGTCCTGGAGCCATTTCTCAGGGTGCTGTCTCATGGAGGTACGACCAGCTACCTGTGAACTGGTTAATCTGTCCACCCTGGACCCACCTCCCAGTTTTAACATCTGTTATCATTAATCCAGGTTACTATGGAGACGGTATGAATGACATCATTGTGTTTTCCTCCTGTTACCTGCCAGAAAACAGTCTGGAGAATTACCAGTATGTGATGGACAATCTGTTCAGGTAATAGACACAAATGTTGGCCCTTCTGACACGATGTTTATACCTGACCCCAACCCGCCTGTCCCAGAGTTAGGTACCCACCAAAAAATTAAAAGTCCTGAGTTCATCTTTTTTTTTTTGGGCTTAATGGGAGCCCCTGAGACTCAGAAGCACTAAGGCTTTTGAATTATTGAAAAATTCCAAATATTGACAGAGATATGGTATTTCTAATGAGGGTCATTCCGCCTTTTTTGTCCCAGACATTCCAGAAGTCCATCATGAAGGGTCCTCATATGTAATCCTGTCTAGTTTCCCATTAGTCATCAGAATAATACAAAGTTTTAGCTCTGGGATTTTTTGGCATGCAAACATCTGAGCTCATCAAAATCGATTAAATTATAGGGATTGTAGTGAAATTTGAGTTTCCATGGAAACCAGTGTTGCGTAACACCAGCTTACAATAACACCTGATTAGTAAATGTTTGTATATACTCAGATATTGATGCAATTATTTTTGCAAGGATAACACTTTCAGTGATAGCGATAAAGTGATGCTCACGCTCAACAATCTCATTCATATTTCCCTGAATGTTCGATGTCTAAATTGGTGGCTAACAATACATGGATCATAAATATGAACCAAAGGCACCGATTCTGTGAAGAAAATGTCTTTATAGCACCTTACCTTTGAATTTCACTGTGTGACACTTCATTAGCTGTTTATACTCAGAGACTGATTGGGCAGGTGGAGATAGCACTTTTTGAACCTTCGTAACTGGTAATCATGCTGATCGTATTACGCCTGCGGGAGTCGCGAAATGGGAAATCTTAAGTGCTACGACTTCCCAGTCGGGTCGCACAAATCGGTGTGGTCAAAATTCTTATCTGCACAGTGGCGCCCCTTGTGGGTTTGCGGGTACCAACCAGAATGAGGACCAGTCACAAAGCTAATTTCATCATAGTGTACAGATTACAAACCCATTATCTGCTCCAGTATAACACCAGTAAAAAGCTTTGTGAATGTGATGCTGGTGAAGGAGAACTAACTCTTAGGGAAGTGACCAGATAACTGACAAAAGGCAGTGAAGCTGATCAGCTCAGTGTGGTTTCTGATTGGCTGACTCACCATTGGCTGTCTGTATCAGGTTTGTGGTGGGGACTCTGGAGCTAATGGTGGCAGAGAACTATGTGATTGTGTATCTCTGTGCGGGAGGTCAGAAGGAAAAACTGCCGGGAATCAGCTGGCTCAGAGAGTGTTACACCACCATCGACCGCAGGTAAGAAAAACCAGGAAGCTCATCCATCTATTGTCTTCCGCTTATCCAAAATCAGGTCATGGTGGTAGCAGGCTAAGCTGGTCTCTCTCTACTGCAGCACTTTCCAGTTCCTCCTTGAGGAACCTGAGGCATTCACAGGCCAGAAGAAATAAACTATATTCTCTCCAGAGAGTTCTGGGTTTAACCCAAGGCCTCCTCACAGTTGGACCTAAAAACCTCCAACAGAAGCACCCAGAAAGAAAGACCCAAACACCTCTTTTCTTTAGTCTGCAGGTGATCTGCTTTCAGTGATCAGAGCTGAGAAAATCACTTTCAGCTGTGATGTTGTTTCAGTGTGAGTCCAGTAGAGGGCATTACATCCTCACTGTGAGGCTCCTTTATCTCGTGTAACAGCAAACCAAAGTGTCCACAGCATCAGTTTGCTCCCAACTTTTATTCCACCTACACTATACTGTCAAAAGTATTCACTCACCGTTCCAGATCATTGAGTTCAGGTGTTCCAGTCACTTCCACAGGTGTATAAACCAGCACCGAGGCATGCAGACTGCTTTCACAAACATCAGTGAAAAAATGGCTCGCTCTCAGGAGCTCAGTGAATTCCAGCGTGGCACCGTGACAGGATGATACCTGTGCAACAAATCCAGTCCTGAAATTTCCTCACTGCTAAATATTCCACAATCAGCTGTTAGTGGGATTATAACAAAGTGGAAGCGACTGGGAACAACAGCAACTCAGCCATGAAGTGGTAGGCCACGTAAAATCACAGAGTGGGGTCAGTGGATGCTGAGGGTCATAGTGCACAGAGGTCACCAACTTTCTGCAGAGTCAATCACTACAGACCTCCAACCTTCATGTGACCTTCAGATCAGCTCAAGAACAGAGAGCTTCATGAATGGGTTTCCATGGCAGCTGCATCCAAGCCTTCCATCACCAAGCTCAATGCAAAGTGTTGATGCAGTGGTGTAAAGTGTTGATGCAGTGGTGTAAAGCACGCCACCACTGGACTCTAGAGCAGTGGAGACGTGTTCTCTGGAGGGATGAATCACACTTCTCCATCTGCCAATCTGCGGGAGGAGTCTGGGTTTGGTGGTTGCCAGGGGAACGGTACCTGTCTGACTGCACTGTGTAAAGTTTGGTGGAGGGGGGGGTTATGGTGTGGGGGTGTTTTTCAGGAGTTGGGCTCGGCCCCTTAGTTCCAGTCAAAGGAAATCTTAATGCTTCAGCATACCAAGACATTTGGGACAATTTGATGCTCCCAACTCTGTGGAACAGTTTGGGGATGGTCCCTTCCTGTTCCAACATGACTGCACACCAGTGCACAAAGCAGCTCCATAAAGACATGGATGAGCCAGTTTGGTGTGGAAGAACTTGACTGTCCTGCACAGAGTCCTGACCTCAGCCTGAGAGAACGCCTTTGGGATGGATTAGAGCGGAGACTGTGAGCCAGGCCTGCTCTCCAAAATCAGTGTCTGACCTCACAGATGTGCTTCTGGAAGAATGGTCAGAAATTCCCATAAACACTCCTAAACCTGTGGAAAGCCTTCCTAGAAGAGTTGAAGCCGTTATAGCTGCAAAGGGTGGTCCCACATCATATTAAACCCTCTAGATTAGGAATGGATGTTACTCAGGTTCATAGACAGATGAGCAAATACTTTTAGCAATGTAGTATCTTTTATTTCATTGTTTTATCCTTTTCTCTCCAGCTTCCTCCCACAGTCTGAATACATACATGTGTTAGGTTTGGACACAAAGTAGGTGTGAATGGTCATCTGTCTCGCTGTGTTAGCCCTCTGGTAACCTGTCCAGGTGTACTCTGCCTCTCACCCTATGACAAACCTAACCCTAACTCTAATTGTGAACTGGAAAAGCGGAAGAGAATGGATGGATGGATGGATGGATGGATGGATGGAATATCCTTTATGTCCCTGTCATTTTCTATTTATTTATCAAGTCTTCTGTTATTTTCTTTCTGTAGGTTGAGGAAGAACCTGAAGGGTTTCTATGTGGTTCATCCCACCTGGTATATTAAAGCACTCATCACCATCATCAAACCCTTCATCAGGTGTGCAGCTTCATCACCACTCCTCTGATACTGCTGTGACAGATCATCATACTGTTAGTAAAAGTTGCTGCTTTAGCACGTTGGCCCTGCCATGTGGGCTTTCTGGATCCAGAAGTGACCATAATCAGATGAGAGGGTGGAGTGTTAGCTTGGTTAACAAACTGTCTTATCCATAATTTTCCTCCTCTTCCTCCTCAGCACCAAGTTCAGCAGGAAGCTTCAGTTCATCAACAGCTTAAAGGAACTCTCTAATGTCATCCCCACTGAGCATGTACAGATCCCAGACTGTGTCAGACAGTGAGTGACATCATCATTTATTTATTCAAACCTGACAGAAAAAAGGTGTTGCTCAATTTTTTAAAACTATTTTTTCATAAATGAATTAATAAACAGCAGGAAGAAATTATTTAGCTCAGCTGTAAATATGACATATGGTTTTAATTTCCCTGCAGGTATGATGAGAAGCGGTCCAGGTGAGACTCCAGGTGGTGCTGCAGAGTCATGTTTATGTAAACCTGTTCCTCTGTCATCCAGCAGGGGGCGCCTCAGTCTCATGTGATGAGACTGTGTCAGCGTTTGAGCATCCTGGATGTATCAGAATCACTTTTCTCAAGACTTTTAACTTTATCGACAGTCCTTCTGGTGAGCAGTGTTAACAGGGACTTTTGGGTCCAAGAACTTCACACTTTAAATATAAAATAAGGGTCCTGCATCCTGCTATTTCAACGTAGATGTGACATGAGCCAGGAAAGAACAAGTGCTCCCTGAGATTATAACTTCATTTCTGTCTGATTTTAACCTAAACACATGAGTCACTGTGCATTTCAGCGTCCCTGAAGAATCCAGTTATGGACAGTTACAATTTTGTTTGTGGAACTTAAAGTATTAAGATAAAAGATGAGTGATATAAAACACTTCTCCCTCTGAAATCCAGGTTCTGTATGGTGGGTCTTTAAAGGGAACAAACCTTAGAAAGATATACAAACATTGTCACTCAAGTTTAAGTTTAAAGTCAGAACTTTGAGAGGTCTCAGTGTCAGGTATTTTCAGTCAAAGGGTTTCATTTTTAAAAAAAGGTTTTTAAGGGTTTTGACACATTTCCTGACACTTTCAGAGTTGAACTATCAACCCTGCCTGCAGTCATTCTTTGCTTTAAAATTAAATGTTCTGGGCTGCTGAATAAACTCGTGATGGTTCTGTAATCCGGTCTTTGTCTGGTGTTTGCGTGTGACACTCGTGTTTCCTCAGCCCCTCCTTCAGTAAAAACATCAAATTCTCTCAGCCATTTCCACAGATGACGTTTGGAAATCAGAGAATATGCTGATGTGAGAACACATGAGGGGAGGTGCTACCTCAGTTCCAGGTACCGACGTCAGTGACCTCTTAGCTGGAGTATCAACACACAGACCTGACAAACATTAATGTTTAATAGCATCATCTCTATTTACTTTTTTACTCTGGGACTCCTTGAGAGTAGCTGTGCATGATTCACAATTCTAAATAATGCTTATTATAGACACAAATTCTCATTGCAGCTGCTCCACGCTCACCTGCAAGCTGGAGGTCACCGAGCACAGCATCTACAAAAAGCAACAACAGGATCCTGAAACCAGGGAAAACTGTCCATAGAAGTCACAGAGTGAGTTTGGCTTATTGCTGGTGATGCCAACCAAGCTCTCACCCCGGCTGTGCAGGACACAAACAGCTCAATATACCAAAATTCTCTTAATTCTGTTTTTATGTAACATCTGTGTCAGTATCTATAGTAATGTGTGCATTCCAGCTCAGTACACAAAGTATGAAAACTTAGGTGCTGGGTTCACATCATATCTACTTTGTCAACATTCCCAGTGTCCTTCGGTTCTTCTGCATTTTGAGACCACCTCCTAGCATCCTCCCATTTTGATGGGACAACCCTCAAACTTTATTGTGGATACTTGGAATACACACACATATATAAAATCATATAAACTGGATGTTTTTTCCTACGTGTGTCCATCTGGTGTTAATCAAGTTGCCAGATTGCGTATGAAATGCAGTCTACATACACAATCTACACTTTCAACCCATCTGTCAACAGAACCCCATTCAAGGTATGTTTGCAGCTGAAATTAAATATCTACACTTTTATACTTTGTCGCCAAAGTCACTTTACACATGAATAAATCCTTTGGAAAGAAGTAATTGTGCAGCTGCCTACACATCCTCTCTCCCCACCCAAAAGAAAAGAAATTCCTGGATTGTGAAACCTGTTTGTTGGTTTTGATGAATGTGAATCTGTCTGAGTTATCAGGTCCAGCTGGTCTGATTCACATCACTAAGGCAAACAGCAGAGTGGGGTTTGTGTGAACACCTTTAGTGCTGGTGCAGGAGAATGAACACAGTGGTCATTTATAAAGAACAGGAAAACATGTGTGTGAGTGTTCCTGTTTTACTGCCTTATGGGGACATAAGCCATACAGTCACCTTGTGGGGACTTGCCTCCCGTTTAGGATCCCTGTAACATTTACAGTTAGGACTTCAGTGAAATGTCCTCTGAAGTGATGGAAACATGATTGTGTGTGTGTAAGTGGTCTGTACGAAACCAGCCGCTGGTCAGGAAATGGAGGCTGACAGGAAGGAAGTGAGGTCGCTGCTGAGGAAACTCCATAAACAGGAACACAGAGCAGACTGTGTGTCAGTCACAGTCCAACTTAAACTTGTTTTTCTGCTTTTACTCAATTTGTCAAACACTAAACATAGAAAGAAACTATCAGCTGTGTGGAAAGTAACACATTTATTAAACCCAGTTTGTGTGCATTGTTTCTCTTTATACTGCTTTATACTTGTTCTGTGTTGTGATTGTTAGTGTATACAGTCAAATTTTCCCAGGACTGCATAGAGTCCTATGAACCAGAATGTTGATGACGTAGTAGCTCATCAAGCTCAAGAGCCATCACAATTCACAGGTTACTGTAATGTGTGGCATACAGAAAGAAAGTGATGAGGTTTTTTAATCATTGATTGATCCACCGAGAAGTCATCATTTTGTGCAAAATTTCTCAGCTTTCAGAAACTGTCTGATAGGACAAACAATCGCGTAATTTCAGTAATTCAAAGTGTGTTTGATCAGACGTCTCAGCGGTGATACGCTTGGTGTTAACCAGCTGTTCACGGCAGGTAAGGGCACGTAACAGGTGCATTACCGGCGATCGCCCGCTGTTATAGAGTTAACATGCTGACTGAGGCCTGTAAAGTCTGAGCCCGTTAGACATCCACTCCTGGTATTATTATAGGATTGTGTTAACACACACCTGAATACCACGCCAGCAAAATGCCAAAACCTCTGCTTTTATAAAGGTGCTCATACCTGCTGATGATCAATTAATCAAGTGTATTTAATTAGCAACACCAGGCTGCTACTTACCCTCGTAATTTCTAAAGAAGCAGTAAAGGTGTACTTAGTTTTTTAACAGACAGTTAAAACTTTATCACATGACTGTATAAACAGAAGGCACACATACAGACACTCTTAGGTGGATGGACACCTCACCATAGCATGGCATGAGCCAACCTATCGGAAAGTACAGCCTTACTGCTTCCATAAGACGTAGGAAGGTAAGTAGAAGTCAGGTGCTGCTAATCAAAAGCACTTGATTAATTGGTCAATTGCTTCTGTGAGCACCTCTTTAAAATAAATTTAGAAATCACAGACTATAATCTGTCCCAGAAACAAGCTGGTGATGGCAAAGACAGCATCAAACTCACAAAATTAATTCAAGGGTGCATATTGCTTTCAATAATACAATAGTGCTTTAAGAGGGTGTCTTCAAAATGAACTTTGACAATAAACTGCAAGGACACACAGATATCTGTACCCACATATTTCAACTTTATTATCGTTGATGTGTCCATGGCAGTGATGTGTCTTTCATCAGAGAATTCTGGGGCAAGAAAACACAATTTTAACTTCAGCTTTTCGCTGACTGTGTGCAGTAAACAAGAGTCAACTATTATTATTATTATTATTATTATTATTATTATTATTATTATTATTATTATTATTATTAATGTCAGAATGAAATCACAGGAGCTGGGAAACATTGTGTTAATATAATGAACTGATTTTAAGATTTTCAATTTGAAGGTCAAATTATTGGCTAAACTGAGATGCTAAAAATCTCTCAGTAGTTCGTGTCTGTCTGTGTTGGTCATTGTTTCCAGTCTTCTTTGTGTCACCATGTTGTGTTCTAAAAGCCTAAAATCTGCAAATTGCACTTGTCTGCAGATCTTGTGCACATCACATTTGTTTAATTTTCCTTAAATGCTGTAATGTGCATTGATTTTTCCATGTTAAATAAATAAATAAAATAGCCCCAAAACAAACTGTTCAGGGAAAAAAGACTGTTGATCCAGAGGCTCTGGAGTGGATTTATGAGACTTGGTGAAGGTCTGCAGCTTCAGACTGCTGTTATATACCCATGTTTAGATGTAAAACACACACACACACACACATATACACACACGTAGACACAATCAAAAGTGTTTTAATAAAAGATTTTATTTTTATTTTCTAAATCTCAGCAGCTGAAAGGAAACACTTCTGTGGTTTCGAGCTGAAACTTTTAATCTGGTGTTTTTTCTAATGGAAGTTTTGAGCTGTGTGTTTCTGTCTGAAAGTGTGGAACATTCATGACATCACACACGTGTGTTCAGCCCGTGTGTGTTTCCCACACACTCAGCCTGTAACGAACCAGCAATGACCGCCTCCTTCATTTTTCCACTCGTCCTGCTTCCTCCTCCTCAGTGCTGGGCTGGCGTTTCCATGGAAACACCCAGTTTAAGCATCATTATTACAGCTCTGCGGTTGGTGCACAGCTGCATGTAATAAAATGTGAACACAGCCAGTGAACAGGGTCATACATATAGAAACACACATGCTGCCTTCACTGACACACTCAGCACGAGGTGTTTCTAATTCATTTGTCCACAGAGTCACACTTAATGTTTTCATATGAAACAATGGATAAAAGAATGATAGTGAAATCACAGATAAGTCTTAAAACTGCTGCTGTCTCAATTAGAAGTTATATTTTGTTGTTTGAGCTCGTTCATAAGTTAAAATGAAAGGAAAAGAGCACCTGCAGCCAAAAATGAAGGAGCAGGGAAAATAAACTGCAGTCTTACACTATATATTGACATAAGTATTCGGCCATCTACACATCAAACCTACAGAGGCTGAATTCAGAGAACAGGTGTGGCCCAATACTTTAGTCCATATAATTCAATTCAATTCAATTTTATTTATATAGCGCCAAATCACAACAAACTGTCGCCTCAAGGCGCTTTGTATTGTGGGTAAAGACCCTACAATAATACAGAGAAAACCCAACAGTCAAAACGACCCCCTATGAGCAAGCACTTGGCGACAGTGGGAAGGAAAAACTCCCATTTAACAGGAAGAAACCTCCAGCAGAACCAGGCTCAGGGAGGGGGGGTCATCTGCTGAGAGGGGGCTGAGGGGAGAGAAAGACATGCTGTGGAAGAGAGCCAGAGATTAATATCAATTAATGATTAAATGCAGAGTGGAGTATAAACAAAGTAAATAAGGTCAATGAGAAGAAACAGTTCATTATGTGAACCCCCCAGCAGACTAGGCCTATAGCAGCATAACTAAGGGAGGGTTCAGGGTCACCTGATCCAGCCCTAAACTATAAGCTTTATCATAAAGGAAAGTTTTAAGCCTAATCTTAAAAATAGAGAGGGTGTCTGTCTCCTGAATCCAAGCTGGGAGCTGGTTCCACAGAAGAGGGGCCTGAAAGCTGAAGGCTCTGCCTCCCATTCTACTCTTAAGTATCCTAGGAACCACAAGTAAGCCAGCAGTCTGAGAGTGAAGTGCTCTGTTGGGGTGATATGGTACTATGAGGTCTTTAAGATAAGATGGTGTCTGATTATTCAAGACCTTGTAGGTGAGGAGAAGAATTTTAAATTCTATTCTAGATTTAACAGGGAGCCAATGAAGAGAAGCCAATATGGGAGAAATCTGCTCTCTCTTTCTAGTCCCTGTCAGTACTCTAGCTGCAGCATTTTGGATCAGCTGAAGGCTTTTCAGGGAGCTTTTAGGACAGCCTGATAATAATGAATTACAATAGTCCAGCCTAGAAGTAATAAATGCATGGATTAGCTTTTCAGCATCACTCTGAGAAAGGATGTTTCTAATTTTAGAAATATTGCGCAAATGCAAAAAAGCGGTCCTACATATTTGTTTAATATGTGCATTGAAGGACATATCCTGGTCAAAAATGACTCCAAGATTTCTCACAGTGTTACTGGAGGCCAAAGTAATGCCATCCAGAGTAAGTATCTGGTTAGACACCATGTTTCTAAGATTTGTGGGGCCGAGAACAAGAATTTCAGTTTTATCTGAATTTAGAAGCAGGAAATTAGAAGTCATCCAGGCCTTAATATCTTTAAGACATTCCTGCAGTTTAACTAATTGATGTGCGTCATCTGGCTTCATTGATAGGTAAAGCTGAGTATCATCTGCATGACAATGAAAATTGATGCAGTGCTTTCTAATAATACTGCCTAAGGGAAGCATGTATAATGTAAATAGAATTGGTCCTAGCACAGAACCCTGTGGAACTCCATAATTAACCTTAGTGTGTGAAGAAGACTCCCCATTTACATGAACAAATTGGAGTCTATGAGATAAATATGATTCAAACCACTGCAGTGCAGTACCTTTAATACCTATAGTATGCTCTAATCTCTGTAATAAAATGTTACGGTCAACAGTATCAAAGCTGCACTGAGGTCCAACAGGACAAGAACAGAGATGAGTTGGTTGGAGATTGGCCTATAATTAGCTAAGACAGCTGGGTCAGTGATGGCTTTTTAAGTAGAGGTTTAATTACAGCCACCTTGAAGGTCTGTGGTACATAGCCAACTAATAAAGACTGATTGATCATTTTTAAGATTGAAGCATCAATAATTGGAAAGACTTCTTTGAACAGTCTAGTAGGAATGGGATCTAATAAACATGTTGCTGGTTTGAAGGAAGTAACTACTGAAGTTAACTCTGAAAGATCAACTGGAGCCAAAGAGTCTAAACAAATACCAGCAGTGCTGAAAGCAGCCGAACATGAAGAATAATCTTTGAGATGTTATGAATAATTTTTTCTCTAATGTCTAAAATTTCTCGCTAAAGTCTTTAAACTGCTGGCCAAAGACAAAGGAAGAGGAGAGAGGGAAGGCATGTTAGGAGGCAGCGAGATCGAAGGAAAAGCAACAGCATGGAGGTGAGAGTAGGGAATTTAAATGTTGAGACTATGATTGGTAAATGGAGAGAGAGCTGGCTGAAATGATGGAGAGAAGGAAGGCAGATATAATGTGTGCAGGAGATCAGGTGGAAGGGAAACAAGCTCAGGAGCATCAGAGGTGGATTCAAGCTGGTCTACCATGATGTAGATAGGAAGAAAAATGGAGTAGGGGTAATTATGAAGGAAGAATACACGAACAGTGTTGTGGAGGCAAAGAGAGGGTCAGACAGGATCACATGAGGTTGAAGCTAAAATTCAAAGGGTGATGCTGAATGCCGTCACTGAGTATGCCCCACAGGTTGGAGGTCACAGGAAGGAGCACACAGGTGGACTACATCTCATGCAGAAGGTGCAATCTGAAAGAGATCTGAGACTGGAAGGTGGTGTCAGGGGAGAGTGCAGCTAGGCAGCATTAGATGGTAGTCTGTAGGATGACTCTGACATCAGGAAGAGGAAGTGAGTGAATGCAGAGGTGAGGATGAAGAAGGAAGAATGTTGCACAGAGTTCAGGGAGGAGCTGAGACGGGTGGTAGGGAAGAGGTACCACATGACTGGGAAAGAACAGCTGTAGGGAACCTGCCAAGAAAGTGTTTCCTCTGGACAGAGGAGAGGGAGACTTGGTGTTGAAATGAGGAAGAACAGAAAGTATTCAAAGGAACTGGGTAGCAAAGAAAAAGTGGGATAGTCAGGGAGATGAAGAAAGTAGACAGGAGTGCCAGGAGAACAGGTGAAAAAGGCTTATAATGAGTTTTATCTGAGGCTGAACACTAAGGAAGGAGAAAAGGACTTGTATTGATTGGATAGGCAGAGATTGAGCTGGAAAAGATGTGCAGCAGGTTGTGGTGGTTAAGAATAGCAATAGAAGTATGGAGTAATAAGTGAAGAGGGTGTGTTGAGAAGGTGGAAGGAGTACTTTGAGGAGCTGATGAATGTAGAATGAGAGAGTGGAGGACAGATGGAGGAAAGTTAATGAATCAGGATGTGCAGAGTATTAGAAAGGAGGAAATGAGGGCAGCTATGATGAGGACAAAGAGAGGAAAGGAAGCTGGTCCAGGAGGCATACCTGTGAAGGTAAGGAGAGAAGTCAGTGAACTTTTTGACCAGATTGTTTGACACAATCTTGGAGAGTGAGAGGATGCCCGAGGAATGGAGAAGGGTGATGTTCATAGCTGTAGTAACTACAGAGGGATAAAGTTGATGAGCCATACCATGAAGATCGGGGAAAGAGTTGTTTATGCTGGGTTAAAAAGAGAGGTGATGATCAGTGAGCAGCACTTTGGCTTCATGCTGAGAAAGAGCTCTACAGATGTGATGTTTGCTTTGAGAGTGTTGATGGAGAAGTTAGAGAAGGTCAGAAGGAGCTTCACTGAGTCTTTGTGGATCTAGGGACAGCAGATGAGAGAGGAGCAGAGGTACTGCATGAAGAAGTCAGGAGTAGCAGAGAATTATGTGAGGGTGGTGCAGGACATGTATGAGGACTTAAGTGTGTGGTAGGAGTTACAGATGGGTTGAAGGTGGGGGTGCTCAGGGATCTGCTCTGAGCCCCTTCTTGTTTGCAGTGGTGATAGACAGGCTGACAGATGAGGTCAGGCAGGAGTCTCTGTGGACTAAGATGTTTGCAGATGACACTGTGAGAGCAGGAAGCAGGTGGAGGAGAGCCTGGAGAGGTGGAGGTATGCTCTGAAGAGAAGAGGAATGAAAGTCAGCAGAATCAAGATAGAATACATGTGTGTGAATGAGAGGGAGGCAGGTGGAAAGGTGAACATTCAAGGAGCAGAGACAGTGAAGGTAGATGAGTTTAAATACCTGGGGTCAACCATCCAAAGCAAGGACGGTGCACAAGAGAGGTGAAGAAGAGAGTGCAGGCAGGGCGGAGAGTGGAGGGGTGATCTGTGACAGAAGGAGGGCATCAAGAGTGAAAGGGAAGGCTCACAGCAGGGGTCAAACTCAGTCACAGGATGGGCCAAAATTGAAGACACAGCCTGAGTCGCGGGCCGAACAGGATTACAAATAATAATTTTAATCAGCAATATAAATTTGAATGGCCAGAATACATCAACGTTTTCCGCAAAACATTACAAATAATATATAAAATTATATTTTTCTTCAAAAATAAAACCACGAAAAATGAATATTTCAAGTTGATGAAAATTTGGCGTAACTTTGGGTCCAACATTGGGGGGGTGAGAGGTTATAGTGATTGGATCAGATTATTGGGGGGGTCATAACCCCCCCACACAAATTACACGCTTGACCTTTACTTTTCATGAACTGACAGATTTCCTCAGGTCACCAAATGTGACCAAATTCAGAAACTATTTCCTCTGAACATGCCGGTGATTTAAATCTTTGTCTTATTGTTCTCTGTCTGTGTTAAGATGCTCGTGTTCTGTCTTCAGGACTTTGCTGCGCAGCGTTTCCTGCTGTGTGACGCAGTGATGCACTGTCAGCTCACCTGTGCAGGTCTCCCTCTGCATCTTCTCCCGTATCTGCTCCCTGCACATGGCAGGTGAGGAAAAGAGACACGTGGTTTATGTCCGATGTCAGCGATCAGGTCCTTTGCCTCGCCTGTTTGGAAAAATCCATTTTCCACTTTTCATTTGGTCATTTTTGGGGATCAGGCAGCATAAACGTCACTGTAAAAAGTGCTGACTGCTGTTTTTATCCGCTGATCACTGATCAATGTGTCATTAGTGCACAGGTCTTGGCCTGTGCGGCAGCTGTCACAGTGCATTGTGGGATTTGTAGTATACGTGATGGGAGAGCAATTTACCCGCGGGCCATTAATAAAAGCAATATGAAATCATCTCGCGGGCCGTATAAAATGATATCGCGGGCCGGACGTGGCCCGGGGGCCTTGAGTATGACACCTGTGGTTTACAGGATGGTGGTGAGACCTTCTGTGATGGATGGTTTGGAGACAGTGGCTCTGACACAAAGACAGGAGGCCGAGCTGAAGATGCTCAGATCTTCACTGGGAGCGAGCTGGATGGACAGGATTAATTTAATTTGATTTATATAGCACCAAATCACTACAGTCACCTCAAGGTGCTTTATACTGTAAAATAAAGCCCCTACAATAATACAGAGAAACCCCAACAATCAAAATAATCTTACTAATATTAAACCTGATGTCATTATTCTTGAAAGACTTCCACTGTAATCTAATGCTGTTTACCATCCATCCTCTTCATCACATTAACCCACGATGACACATTTGGTGAGAAAACTGCAGATTTATTCAGCCATCATGAAACACACGTTACATAACAAGAAGGAATAAAGTCGATGTGTTTTTCTGCCTCTGCAGATGAACGGGTTACATAACAAAACCAAAAACTGAGGATACAAAAAGGAAGCAGCCACATAACCCACTCATTCATATCACTTGAACACCAAATATTACATTTCATTGCATTTGAGATTTTTTTAATGACAGGCTCCGTTTTAAAGAAGCATTTCCTTAAAATCTGCTGCTGATGCGTCTGCAGGTTTTTTACAGGTTTTACAGGTTTTAAAATCAGGTTGTGTACCTTAAACATCAGGATTCAGCGGCAGAAGTCCTGAGATATGAAATTTTATCATTTCATTAATGCAGGAGATCAGAGCTAGCGTCACAAGGCTTACCTTTACTAACATGATGTGACTTTTCCTGCAGAAGTTTTAGTCAAGTTGACACAGGATTAAAATGTTACAGATGTCTGAACAAATACTCTCGTGTTCCTGCCTCTTAAACCACCTCTGTTTAATATCTTATCCAGTTTATTACTCAGTGCACAGAAGATTATTTTCAGGATTCAGCTTACTGTAAGATTCAGAATTCAATCATTAAAATCAGACTCTTAAAAACGGAGTGGCCTGAATGCTTTTTTACATCAGTCATCTACAAAACAACTGAAACCGGACGCAGCTTCAGGTTCACTTCCAGGGTCAGCGTGCTCCTCGGACCTCGCCGGGCTGGGAGGCCGTCATTGAAACAGCAGGAAGCGGTTTAAAATCTACAACTTTGCTTTGCATGCTCACAGTTTTAAAACCAAAACGACCACAGCTGATTGGTCGACAGGTTTCTCAAACATAAACATGTTTTAGCCCCTTTAACTGAGCTCAGAAGAAAACTCCTCTGATCAATAATGAAGTATTTTAATTCAGTCTAATCGCCCACGGTTTGACAGCATGTAGAGCGCGTTGGACGACTTCCAGCTGCAGGAAGGCTGCTGGTTGGGTGACATCAGATTAAAGTTTATCAGGATATTTGTAAGTATTAAGACCATCACTGTCTGAAGGAAAATAGCAAATGAACTATAATAAACTTTTTCTACATGAAGTCCTGTGGGTTCGGACAGCTGTACCCACAAAGGCTCAAGGTGCCAAAAGTCACAGAAAAGCTTTGAGATCAATACTCAGAGTACAATAATCGCACCAACAATACAAGCATGGTTCAATAGAATCAGCATATTTCAGATACAAATACAACAAAATAAAATCTTAAAATAAAATATAAGAAGTACTCAGGTCTGAATCTCTGTTTTCACCTGCTCTCCAGTGTTGCTGGACTGCAGGCAGAGACTGAACAGGAAGAGGAAGACGGGAACTGTGGCTGAGATAAACAAAAGGAACAGGGCTTCAGCAGCTGGCGGCCGATTCGGAGAACATGTCTGAGTTTCCAAGAATCAGAGCGGGAATAATTGAGCCAAGAAGTCGACTAAAACCTGAAGACTTCTTCCTCTCCACCGCCCACTTTCAGAAGAACATAATAATCACATAAAACGTTTGTAAAGTCCTCAGTCACAGCAGTCAGAATGGTTTCTCATGTGGTGATTTCTGAAATGTTTGATTATTCAAAAAAGCCAATTAAATTTTTTCTAAACTCGTCTAAATTAGCTTTGCATGACTCCCATATCTTATACAGCTGATCCTGTCTGAAATAAGCCATTTCAGCTCCTGTCTCTTTAAGGTAGCCCTCTCTAAATGCCCACTTTCTTCTGATTGGCCAGTGCCTGGAAGCCTGCCAAGTGGCAGTATCCAGTACCTGTGAGCTGTACTTGGTGGGTGTTTTGTGCCTGTAATAGATAATGAACTCTTATAAAAGTAGAACAAGCTGTTGGAAGCTGAGCATTTAAAGCCATCTAAACCTTTTCTCTCGGGGGTGTAACTGAAATCTGGACATGTTTGAATATCCAACATTTTAATGTTGCATATCACAGAAAATAAGGAAAAAGGTCCCATTTTCAGCTATTTTGGGAAAAGTGTGTATGTGACATCACTCACAAAAACATATCACTGAAATTAGGAGACATCATTTGGACGTCTCACAAAAACCTAAAATAATCTGTATGCCTCGGTGGAGAAGACATTGAAGCCACGAAGTGGCCGGCTTAACCTTGAAGGACCTAAAATGATCCAAACCTTAAAGACTCCACTGACAGTCTGTAAAAAAAACAATTCTGACTGCAGAGAAAAGTTTCTGGTGGAGATGCACTTTTTAAATCACTAAAAAGTTTGTTTTCTTTTGTCTGCCTCTGAAAAACACCCTGAAAGCCAGACTTCCTGTGTCTTTGAACACGTCAACAACACTGCAGGTCCGAACACAAACTAATCAATGAACAACAGGCTCAAATCTCATCAAGGAATCAAGGCGAGGTGCAGCTGACAAAAAAAAATAAAAAAATCTCCAGATGAACATCTGTTCATCAGTCTTGGTTCAAAACCATTTCTGATGAGTTCAGGTGGCTGTAGGTTTAAAGAGTTTTATTATTAACACCACATGTCTGAGTTTACAATCATGAGTTGTTTTCAGTGGAAACCTGGAACAATAAAGACTCATTCAGAGAGGAGTGGGGAGTGTATAACCTCCCATGCTCTGTGTAGTCCAGTGAATGCACCGCAGCCAGAAGCTCAGATTTCCAGGTGTTTTGGTTCCTGATATCACCACTGCAGGGAGGAAGGACATGACTTACTGGTTTCCATGGCAACCACTCATCACTCATTTGAATTTCCCCGATGAGTCACCGCTGCGTTTAAAGCATTCACGTAAAAAAAAAACGTCCGAGCGTTTTTAGACCCGTTTTCTTACTTTGGTGTTCATGAGCAGTTAGAGAACTGATTCCAATAATCAAGTAATCCTCGACCGGAGTTATGTTGGAAATGGTTTAGTGACTCTCTTTTTGATGGGATTGTTTGCACATTAAAAAAAGGACCAGACATGTTTAAAAGATCAGAAACAAACAGGGTTAAGGCCCTACAAGGAAACATATTTGGTTTAACACGTGGAATTAGTTTACATTTGAAGATTAGACTTGAATAACAACGTGAAACACAGTTGGCTGGTTAGTCAGTGCACAGAAGCCGGGTCATCATGTAGCTCAATGTGATAGTTGGAAAACATTTACATAAATAAATATATTGTGGACATTTGAGACTCATATTAAATTATTAGAAAACTGTAAAGAGTTTGCTTTGGGGGTGGGATGGGATTCATTTTAAACCATGGCCTAAGATTATAAAGATTGTTTCTTGAAAAGTGCTGGAATTAAACTTGTAGGAAAAATTATCTTCAGTTTTTGTCAGCCAACTCATTTCAAAGATTACAAAATTTATTTCCAATGAACCCACAAATGCTATTTTTTTTCTAAATTGATTCATCTTTACAAGAACATATTAAACAAATTTAATCTGAGAGTTGAAATCCACTCTGTCCCAGTATCCCCCCAAACATCCTGAAGGTTGGAAAACTCCAAGCTCATGATCAGATGGACATTTGGAGAGATCATACATATCAATCAAAAACAGCAAAAGATTACACTACACAGTAATAACTGTGATGCTTTATCGTCTATCAGATGCAGCATGAAATGTTTTAAGCAGTGTACTAAAAGAATATCTAACCCATGACCCAAAGGACCCAAAATGTGTCAGCTGAAGTCCTGTTTTGGGTCCTTGAACCACAGTCTGAGTAGCTGAGTGATGGTAGGAAATTTTTGAAATGTGTTTAAAATGAAAACTTCAAAGAACTGGTGTTTCTGAGTGGAAGTTCTGGACTGTGCACCCAGTCCTCTCCGAGTTAAGCAAAGAAACTTTTATATGGGAACAATATAAACATACAACATCGCACACATGCATGTCTGCATTTCTACCTTTGTGAGGGCCCTCACTGATATAACCTGAACCCAGATACCAAATCTGAACTCTCAATCAGCCCTTTGAAGGTATGTCCTCACTTTGTGTGAATGTCCTTACAGGATCTAAAAATGACAGAGGTCCCCACAAAGATACATACGTAAATGCATACGCATACACACACAGAGTCCAGTCCAGTGTAGCAGGGATTCATGGAACCTTCCCGTCTCCTTAAAAAACAAATAAACAAAGAGTCTTTTATAATTCAGCACCAGCAGTTTGACTGGCCAGATTGAGGCATCCTGGGAGATGAAGTCAAATGATGTCATCACTTTGGCCATGTGACTCCTGAACATATCCAAGGGTTGGAAAACACCAACAAACCCCAAGAAATGAAAGGTGTAATAATCCTTTAGAAACTGAACACAAATGGGGCTTTAGCAGAATGAGGCCTCCTGGGAAATGAAGTCCAATAAGGAAACACTCCACTCAGGAAAAAAATGGCTGTACGGAATCCGTAATTTAACACTTTGGAGCCAGTAAAACTCCTTTGTTCAGTTTTTCTTAAATACAGACATCCTGTCATTTGTTTGATACTGCAAATAGAAATGGATGCTGGGAAATGGAGTTAAGTGATGTTAAACATAATACTAACGGGGAAACCTCTTCAAGTTTGTCCTCTAGTGTTCAACAGCATGTTTTATTTATCCGATCTAAAACATTTGTTTTATATAGGTTTTCTTAAAAAGTGGCAACTCATTTTCAGTCTTGGTTAGTAAAAAAAAAATTTATAAAGTGATTTTTTTAGGTCAGGCCAGTGCCTTCTGTAGGTGTTGGAGGTTCAGCGCTTTGTACAAGGGCACTTCAGCAGGGTGGGGGAGGGAGTCGAAGCCTCTGGCTGGCAGTTGAACGCTGGAGGAGAGGCTCAGTATGGAGGAGGAAGAGGCTGGTCAGCTGGTCTGGGTCAATGTCATACAATCCTAAGAAACAAAAAGACAGGAATATGTCAAACGCTGCTAACTGATTTAAAAATGTGGCAGTCAGCGCCCCCTGCAGGCTGCAGAACTTAAATCTAAAGGGTTCAGGATGAAGATTGATACACTTAATAAATAAAATTAAGAACAAAAGGCTTCCACCCATAAAAATAGAAAAAACTCTAAAGAAACGTAACTAGAAGCAGTGAAATGACTGACCTGAAGGTGTTTGTGTAGGTACTTACAGGGTGGGTGAACCATCTCAACACCACAGTTTGATATTTTTTTTCTTTTAAAGAAACCACCAGCATTATTTGTATAGTTATGTTTACTGCCATAAAAAGTAGCTAACTCAGAAAAAAGGGGTTGTTTGTTTAGTTTAACCAGAAATGTAACATTTACATTTCTGTACATTCATTACACGTATTCTGTAACAGATCAGCTACACCCGACTTTGCCAATGTTTAAATGCTAAACTCAAGGGAAAATAAAGAAAATGCGTCCTTCTTAATCTCTGTGGACCATTTAGAAGAAGCGTATTCATCAGATTAACCACATGAAATCTAAGTGCTAAGGTAGTTAATATTTTGAAGGTCCTACTCTGTTTTTAAAGGAGAACTCTTCTGTTTTACTTTGTTTTGTCATATGTGCAGTATATCTGCATAATGGTCCAATATATAGGAGACAGAAGGATACAGTTCTGGTCTTAATTAACAATGAAGGTAATCAATCTTTAAAAAAAGTCCTTACTTTAACCCCATCCATGATCTTTTCTAAAATCTAACTACAGAAAGCCAAGTCCTCGTTACGGATTTTTCTGCTTCAACTTTTAACCAGCTTTTTGGTGGCACATCATCAGCAGCTGCACACTCTGAACAAGTGGGAAAGAAGACAGAAGCTGAGCGGACATCAGGGGATCGTCTGCATGCTTACCGGCTATAACAGGCTGTTCCTGCCATTCATATTTGGGCCTTTAGACCTCATCTGCTCCTGAACCGACCCCGACTGTAAAATAGCAACAAAATATATTTTATTATACTGCTCAAAAAAATTAAAGCAACAATTTGAAAACACATCAAGTGCAAAAAATTGCTACACTCTGATTAAAAAGAGTTCCTTGGAAATAATTTGCATCATCTATTAAATATTATATCTCACCAAAAAGAAAACAAAGTTATGATGGCTGTAATATCAAAAAGGCACAGACGTTAAAGAGGTTTAAATTTGGGCCCAAATTTGTAGATTTTATACACACACTATACTCATCCCCACAAGCGGCTATCAGAGTACCGTATTTTCCGGAGTATAAGTCGCACTTTTTTTCATAGTTTGGCTGGGGGTGCGACCTATACTCCGGAGCGACGTATATGTGACATTTATAACACATGAACCAAAATACTCCAGCCACTTGACATCTCCGTGAACTGCAGCTTTAAGGCAGTCTTGCGTAACCTGTGGGCGCAGTGGATGATGGATGGAGAGCACAGCTTAACGGCAACTGGGAGAATGCGCCACCCAACTTTCCTGGAAGTCATTGGATGGATCAAGAAAACATGGGCTTCAGTGACAAACCATCCTGTTGGGATTCAGAAAGGCTGGAATAATTGGAACTGCAGCTGACGATGAGTCTGACTAACGCGACACAGAAGAGGAAGTGGCGCTTCGTCTACGGAGTGTACGGAATTGTTTAGAAGTGACACCGAGGATGAAGAATTCAATGGATTGATGGTTTGGTTAACTTGTTAGTATGTTCTTTATGCTATGGTTATCTGAATAACTTAATGTTACGTTAACATACCGAACATGTGTTCGTTGTGCGTCATGTAGCTGAATGTGCTACGTTAGCATAACGTAGGCGTAACCGTGTTCGTCCTGTTCTTTAATCCATTATTATTTTAAATTGCCGTTCAAGATGGAATTTCTGCTCTGGGTCTTGGATTCTATCAACCCCCCCCCCCCAAAAAAGTGCGACTTATAGTCCAGTGCGACCTATATATGTTTTTTTCTTCTTTATTATGCATTTTTTGGCTGGTGCGACCTATACTCCGGAGCGACGTATAGTCCGAAAAATACGGTAAACGGCTTCAGATCGGCAAAGTTTAAGCTGGAGTACAGATGTAGACAGGGATGTCCTCTGTCACCCCTTCTGTTTGCAATTAGCGTTGAGCCATTGGCCCAAATCATCAGGGACAATGATGAAATTAAGGAGATTTTGATTGGCACAGAAGAACATAAAATATCACTATATGCAGATGATGTTCTAATATATTTAACCGATCCCACAACATCAATTCCATGCCTGAAGGGAATGATTTCTGTTTATGAGTATTTTTCTGGCTATAAAATAAATGTTAAGACAGAGGAAATCGATGTTTATAACAGTATCCCACTGGGGGTAAAACAACAACGTGGTTTTAGGTGGCCTAGAGAGGGCATTAAATATTTAGGTATCAATATCCCCCTTTCATTAAATGATTTGTTTCACGCCAACTACAGTAAAACACTGGATATAATTATTAAGGATCTAGAGCAGTGGACGGCGTTGCCTCTGTCCTTCATTGGTCGCTTTGAAACCATTCGCATGAATCTTCTACCGAGATTATTGTATTTGTTCCAGATGTTGCCAATTGGAATATCAAAATCTATGTTCACTGATTTGTATAAAATAATATTAAAATTCATATGGCAGAGCAAGCGCCCCCGTATGAAATCTAAAATGTTACAGAGAAGTAAGGCAGAAGGGGGGTTTAATCTTCCTGTTTTAAAATATTATTTCTGTGCAGCACAATTAAAGCCTTTAATTTAATGGATTCAAGGGGATTCCCACACAAGATGGTTGAACACTGAACAAACGACATGCCCTGAACCATTAAAAGGTATTGCCATTTTTAGATATACCAGTAAAGGAACTGCCAATGTAGACTAGAACCACATTTAACATTTGGAACAGAGTACGAGTTGCATTTAAGTTGCCAAGAGGATTATTAATATTAACAAGTATTGGACATATTAAATCCTTCACTCCTAATTCCTTAAACAAAGGTTTTACAAAATGAGCTGATCAGGGGCTTATGTTTCTACATCAGTTAATCAACGGGAATAAGCTTATGTCATTTGAAGAGTTATGTAGGTACTTTCCTCTCCAGAAAAGTAATTTCTTTAGATATTTATAGGTATGTTTTTTTCTGACTACACATTGCGACTGGGAAAAAGTATTAAATCCCATACCAATACAGAATATTCTAATTCAATTCCAAAAAGGTGAACGGGACAAGAAATTGATAACAAAGTTATATAAGATTTTTCTGTCAATTAATTTTAATAGGGCCATTTGGACAAAACAAAGATGGGAGGGAGAGATGGCCAAAATTATTTCTGATGAAATATGGGAGGGGCTCTAGACTGAGGAACATCAGGCTCCAAACTCAAATACACGGCGGGAATATAAATGGAAAATTATTAGTAGATATTTCAGGACCCCAGATGTAGTCGCTAAGATAGATCCTAATACAACATGTTTGTGTTGGAGAAACTGTGGCTCAGCAGTGCCCAATCATACACACATTTTTTGGTCATGCCCTAAACTACAAAACTTTTGGGATGAGGTGTATGAGGCCATAAACCAAATTTTTCAGGAGGTTATACCAAAGGACGTAACAGTCGCATTACTTGGTATTATACCTGCTGGTGTGCAAGGACAAGCTAAATCATACCTTTTAAATGTCCTTTTCTCAACAGCTTTGAAATGTATCACAATTAGATGGATGCAATTAGAACCACCCTCCTATAACTCCTGGGTTCAAAAAGTAAGGGAACTGTACCAAATAGAAAAGATAACACATTTATTAAGACTTCAAAAATCTACGTTTAGCCTATGGTGGGGTCCAGCAGAAGCCCTATCCATGTAAAGGTCCAATGAGATGGGGTTTTGGTTTATGGTGCCTAGCTTTACCATCCAAACTGAATCCCTCTTGTTTCTCTTTTTTTATTTATTTACTTTTTGTTAGGATTGTATGATGATGCTGAACCCACATAAAAGAGTAAAATGTTATGCTGAGATGTTTAATTTGTGGAAAGATTCTACATTATTAACATGTATGTTAATTATTGCTGATGCTGGCTGTGTAACTGCTCTGTTAAAAAAATTAATAACAATTTAAGTTTAAAAAAAAAAAGAGTTATTTTTTACTGTAGTCATACAGTAAAAACAACAAAAAATGATGACAAAATAAAATGAGATTAAGAAAACAAAATGAAAAACAAATACAAATACAGCAAAAGAGCTTCGGAATTATAAATTTATTATTTTTACTCATGCTTACATTTCACAATCACATCTTTTAATAATGAATAAACTTTTTAAAATGTTTTAAAAAGTATAATTATAATTATTGTACTGTACTTTTACTGTATTTTTTAATTTAAAAACTGGTGTGGCTCCACGGTACAGCGGTTGGCTGTTGGTTCTGTCCCAGAAAGACAGAAAAGCCCTTTGGTTTTGGTTTTTATCATATTTAACTTTAACTGGTCTTCACTGATGATTCTGCATTTTTCTAATGAGTATTTTCACCTCTCTGTACTTTACTGATTTATGATTGATTGCTGTATTTATTGATGATAGTCTAATTGAGTTCAGTCAAGTTTCTTCAGTCAGTTTGTTTTTCTGGCAAATTTAGATTTTCTTTCCATCACATAACAAAAGAATGGAAGGAAATAGGGACAGCCATATGTGCTCCACTGACCTCATCAGACAGGAAGATCACCTGCTGACTGACCAGATGATTCGATGATGTCACACTGCCCCAGCTGCTGATGCTGCTTTTTTGTTTAGCTGAATTTAATCTTTGTATGTTTACCATTGTTTTTATTTTATGTTTTTTTTTTTTTTTCCATTTAGTGTGTTTATTCCCTAACAGTGTGCTGAGGGAGCTGAGGGAGAGAGCGATGAAGACCTACCAACCAAATCATCCAGTGTAAGCTCAGGGTCTACACACATTTCTGTCTGAAAACAGTGAGGCAGCTCAGATTAATGAGAGGAGGCTGAAGGAGGACCGACACGGTTCTGATATCAGGGAGAAGTCACTGATAGAAGCTGCTGGGCCTGCGTGGGGTCCTGAG